>NC_051183.1:106685456-106720181 GCF_013339695.2 Rhipicephalus sanguineus
GCGGCCGGAAGCGCTTTGCGTTTCCCGCTAGTCCGGCCGTGGTGGTTCAATCACATTTTACATGCAACGGGATGGCGATCAAGTTCAGCGTCAAACATGCGACGCTCTTCTGGCTATCACACCTCGTTCTCTGATTACGCTTTCACCGTTAACTACTACAGCTACCACAAGGGTTTGTTTAATCATTTAACATGGACGTTAGTCGTCGGGATGGAGATGTACCACCAATCATCAAAGTGGGTGCATCCACGTTAAACGGTGGTATAATAATAATAATAATATCTGGGGTTTAACGTCCCAAATCCACGATGTGGATTTATGAGGGACGCCGTAGTGAAGGGCTCCGAAAATTTCGACCACCTGGTGTTCTTAACGTGCACCTAAAGCTAAGCACACTGTAAACGATGTTATAATTGCCAGACATCAATATACATTGTGCAAACTCCATTATATCAACTCAGTTACTTCTGTAAGGGCACGCTTTACTTTCGTGTTATTCCGATTCCTATGAAGGAGGGATCAACCGTCTTTTATTGCGTATTGATAAACTGTTACGGTCCGTGCCGTAAGAAAACTAGCATTTATGCTTTACCGATTTCTAGTTATTATCTTTCATGATGCATACAGAAATTTTCACTAGCAATGCGAATTCTAGCATCAACGCAAAACACTTGTTGCGCTGGGAACAACGTACCAAGAAGGACCTCTTAATATTCGCAAATTTGTGTCGGGACACAACTTTAGATTACTTTAGTGCAACTTTCTTATAAGGTAACTAGTTGCTCGTTGGGCTACTCTATAGAAATGCGACATGAAATTATTTCTTGTGCAGTTATGAGAAAAAAAGACATACCCAAACGCTTGAATACATCGATCCTCTGTTTACGCATTATTTCCAAAAGTCTTAAGTCATGTGAACATTCTGTCTTACGTCAGGTATACCACACGGATGTATCCTGGGACCATTTTTGTTTAATTTATATGTAATGATATTGTCCAGATTCACTCCAAGGCAGTTTTTGTTACATACGCCGATGACACCAGTGTGTTCTTGAGCGGCAAAGATACCAACGAATTACTGAAGAATGCTAACGAAGTACTTGCCATTGTCGAGTGTTGGTCAACCTAAATGCTTTAAAAATTAATGCAATGGTTTTCATTCTGAAGGTAAAACTGCACTGTGTTTTCAATCTTTCAGTTATGAATCCTAAAACACAGACATTTTGCAATTTTCAAAACCCTTAGTGTTTGGTTTAATGAAAAGTTGCTGTGGGATGTCCCCGTCAATCAAGTATGCTTGGCTGCCTATTACACAGCAATAATTATTTTGCTTCCTATTAAAATCATCCACTAGTAAAACATCTCGCTTTTCAAGTCTCTGTTTCTGTCACAGGTCCAGCCGCCTTGATCGCTAGGTTAATTTAAGGGTCCCTCGTTGCGTTCGAAATTAGCCTAATGATAATTTTGTACAATCAACAAAGTGAGCTGATCGGTCTGTAGGTCTCGAAGTCTTTCACGTCCTCCTTCTCGTGTATTACTGAGACATTGACATTTTTTCAACTGGCTCGTAAATTTCAAGTCGAAAGCATTGTGCTTACAATGAAGGAAGTCTCCTAATTTATGAAGTCTCCTTCCTCTTTGATCAAACCGATTGGTATCTATGTATCGTACGCATATTGGCCTCGAGGAGTTACGGAGTCGCCCTCTATCGGACGCGCCTCGATTGCGTGCTAGGCAGGATGCCGCCGGCGCGCTCCCCATAGGTTTTGCTGTCGGCGCTCTACAAAAACACCTCGCGGAAGCCCTTCATGGCATTTCTGTAAGTACTTTCGAAATGAACTGTGTTCTTTACTGTCAAGATAATCATTTTCGACGAACTGAAAGCACAAGATAGTCTACAGTCGCTGTCTCTTTGCAGAAAACCGAGCACCCGCTTCACGCTGTCACCGCGTTGGAGACCCCTGAACCGGCTTCTTGCGTGAAAGGTAGTCACTCGCTGAGTGCAAACTATGTGAAATATCTCGTTAGAGTAGACTGCCTGTATAACCAAACGGAGCATAACAGAAAGAAGCCTCAAGCCAGCGATCGCACGGGTTCGCGACGTCTGACGGTGCCTCTACATGTATGAGCGTCTGCATGTATGTTCGTACTGATGGTTTTGCTTTTGCTACGAGCGCGTTTTGGCACCGCGCTGTGAACTTTAGGCAGCAAGACATGAGAATTTGTGAGTAAACAAACAACTACTGTTGCGCGGACGCTATCAGAGCAGTTCAAAAACAATTTCCTTACAACTGCGGCTTCGGTGCGCATGACAACTTTGTGATCTGCCGTCCCGACGATTCAGTGTTTTTTTTTTCTTTTCGGTCTAAATTCGGGTACGTTTCAATGTCATTTGACAAGTTGTCTCGCACTGCGTATTGATCGGTCTTCTCAGCGGGCAAATGCCGCTGCTTCTGTTTCTTTATTCAGCGCATTCGTTTCGTTTGGTGCTCACACAAAACGTGAGCAAATGCGACGCCTTTTTTAATGCTCCTTATTATCGTTCCGTTTGCATTCCAGTGAACTTGCCACTCTCTGTGATCAACAATTCATGACCAAGCTTCACCACTTCGAGATTGCTGGTGGAAGGAGAACCAGTCTACGAGACCGAGCATGCGACGCCTAGGAAAAGAAAGAAAATACAGTAACGCGGGAGAATCAGTACATCGACTGACAAAAAGAAGATGGCTTTAGCCTTCTGGTCATCTTTAATGAATTCATAAGGGACCGTGTGCGTTTTTTTAATTCAACGTATCTAAACAATGACTTTCGCTTCTGCAGCCGATTTTGTGGACGTTGAGCACGGGGCCGACGATCAAGAGGTCGCATTGGAGGGTTCTGAGATGGCATCGCACGTGGTAAAATGTAGAGCTTTTACCATCCTGTGGCAGATAAGCATCATTTACCGGAGGGAAGCGCGCGCGAGCCATCGTCTCAGTGCGCGCTGTCTGCTACTCACTGAACATCGCAGGCCCGACGCAGTAACAAAAGTCTTCGTCGCGGAATTGCTTGTTGCACACAAGACTCGTAGCGGATAGCTACTTGCCGGTTCTTAGCTTTACAACCCATGCTTCACGCTGTTTCTTGTCCCGCGGTTACCAGTGCAGGTTGACAATGGGCTCCTTTGCGTAAGCGCGGCGCTGCGGCACCGAGCGGTAGAGCCCTATGTTCGTCGCCTTCGGAGGCAGCCACTCTATTAAAATGGTTTCAATTGAATATAAAATGAGCGAAAACTTCCGAATTTGAACAGACCGCAGCGCACGTGGTGACTTGAAACTCGTTCTCAAAGCACGCGGCAGTGCGCCACAAGCAGCCGACGCGGCCGCGGAGACCACGTGATCCTGCCAAGTACGTCACGCCGACGGTGGCGCCGGCGTTTCCAGTGGTGGGCCTCGAGGTCAATAGTTAGGGTTATGAGCTACCGTCCACCACTATCCGCTGGCGCGCAAGGAAGTAGTGACTCACCTCTCTACCGCTTTGTCATTGCATAATGCTTCAATACTTACCGTCAAACACTGCTTTCAGTTAAACAACGGAGGCAAAATCACCTTCGACGGTGGTCGGCTACATGGCCACCAGCCGCGAGTCTTAACAGTGGCCCGGTTTTCCCTGAAAGGGTCGTGTAGACACCAGCGCATCTGTGCCTTGTTGCGAGGGAAACGCTTCATTGTACAGACCGGCTGGTGTATAAACGACCGATTGCTCGTGCACCCTCAGATGCAGAGCTCGCTGGCGATCTAGGAGATAGGATGAGGAAAACTTTGCAATCATTTTCGATGAACAAGTGGGAGATGGATGTGTCAACACTCCCTCGTTGGCGCTCACGAATAAAAAAAATGTCGCTAACATGAAATAAATGTACGCATCGCTCTTATTAGCTTGGCACACCGGTGACACATAAGAAAGAACGAGAAAAATGCGTTGCTCTGTTGTCAGGTGTTTTGCTCATCACATGCTCAATTTATTTATTTCTAAATGTGGCACCTGTTTATGTTTAGCGCTGTTTGTTTCTCTGCCTGCTCGGTCGTCGTTTTGTGCGCTGTTTTGTTATGTCTCAAGACCGTATGCTAGCTACAAGTCGGGGCAAGCTCAATTGTGGTTGGGCATCCGCTCTTATGATAATGTAATGGGCAGTACACATGGACACCCATCTCCACTTTTAGAGCGAACACTGCCAGCGTGGCCTCACTGCGCACGTTGCTAGTCCACCCGACGCAGCCGCACATTGAAGGAAGGTGGCGCAGGCACACACGGACCCACACGCAAGGACGTTTGCCTCGTCTGCTATGTCGTGGTTATAGCGCTGCTTCGTGCCGCTCTTGCTTCGCTCTACTGCAAGTAGTGGTGTAGGCAGAAATGTTTTTCGGAGGGGGGGGGGAGCACACGACTTGGATCCGACGTGGGGTCCGGTCGGGTAAGTGTGGTCGAGTGTCATTTTGTGTTCTGTAGCCCCTGGCAGAAAAATATATCGGGGGGCGGGATGCACGGCCCCGGTTTGCCACCATCTGGCTACCCCAATGACTACAAGGGTGGCGAGGTCCTCTGCGCCTCCTACGCTTTATTTCGATGCGCTGCCTCGCCGGACTAACTGGTGAGTAGTGGAGCTCTGTCGCAATGAGCCGTGTTCACCCTAAGACAGATGCGCACCTGTTTCCACAAGCCATTGTCAAGCTTTGCTCGACCCAGGAAGAATACGCCTACGACCGCTACATACGATGCGCACCTTATTCCATTATTACGTCCCCTTCGATTGATAAAACTGACGTCTTCGCGCTAAAGTCAGTGCCGACTCTCTCGCCGACCATAGGCTACTCTCAGGTCACTAGGGTAGTCGACTTTTCTCGGAAGCCTGCGATACGCTCACAAGTACAATGTGTGCACAAAGACATCAATCCACGTCGTTACGTTTGGCGTAAAATAAATGATCTGGGATAGGCTGCTACTCGCTGAATTCTTCGCATGAAACCGATTTCCACAATGCGTGGAACCCTCCGGAATTTTCATGGCGCTAGCATCTAGCGACAATAATGTCTAGCGACATTATTGCAACACAGCGACATAAGTACAATGTGTGCACAAAGATATCAATCCACGTCGTTACGTTTGGCGTAAAATAAATGATCTGGGATAGGCTGCTACTCGCTGAATTCTTCGCATGAAACCGATTTCCACAATGCGTGGAACCCTCCGGAATTTTCATGGCGCTAGCATCTAGCGACAATAATGTCTAGCGACATTATTGCAACACAGCGAGCTCGAACATAGAGGCCGTGGCAGGGTGGGATTGACGTCACTACATGCTAAGAAAGCCATGCATTAAAAGAAAACAATTCCTCAAAACACATGAGTAACTATACACGAATGAAAGTACAAAGCAATAAAACAATGCACAAAGCAAAAAAGCAAAAAGCAACAAGACATACCTCGTCTGCTATTTTCGATGAACATCCGAAATCGAACCACGTCATCCATTTCATCCCACGCACTCTCCAGGTCGTTTAACTCGACTACCGTGCGAAGAAAAAGGAACAGTACTTGAAAGCATTATTTTTTTTTCGAAGACACGCAAAGTAAACGGATTTCTACCCCTCTTCGCCAAAGGAGAAGAAAGCGAGACGCATTCGTTTGCGTTGCGTTTTATACTGTCTTTCAGAAGTTTAAACAGAATACTTCTGCGGGCAATGCTGTTATTGCCTTAGAGTTGCCGTAAAGCAGCTCTACCTCTTAATTCAGTGATGGACGTAATACCAGGCTGATTGAATCTGAACTTGACTGCTTCATTTTGTTCGCTTTCCAGTTGGTTGACATTAACAAAGGCAAATGGGTCCCATATTTTATTTCCATAATCGAGGTGAGGTAAACACAAATACATGTACGCTAAAAAGTGTAATATCATTAGACGAATTACGAAGACATCACCTCAGATAATACAGTTTAGTCAAGGCGATATTAAAATTGTGGTTAATTTGAAAGTGCCAACGGAGATCATGTCTTATGTGAAGACTTAGGTACTTTGAAGGACGATGTGATGCTTTCACATAACGCTTGTACCTGTGTCTCAATTTATTCGTCTTGATTCCCCGCCTATTTTGGGAGCTGCCACTCCCTTCATGCGACAATGGATGTAGACGCCTCCAAGGATCTTCCTGGCGCGCAACCGTCAAGTGAGGCAGCGTCAAGAAAACGTGGGAACGCCTCAAGTGGCACGGACAGTGAGGCAACGAAGTCTACTGGTACAGCTTCGGCTCTTCAAACTCTGGACGACTGCTAAACAGGCAAATCCTCTCTGCATTTAATCGAGGGACCGGGGTCAAATGACAATAAACACGTCAGGATCAACTCACGGAAGAATGCCCTGACAATAGATCTTCTGCAGCGGAGCGCGCTACAAAGCCTACGGAGCGTGACAGAAATCGACAATGTCAAAGTAACGTCACGGATCCCCGCAGGCTATAATGGCTGTGTTGGCGTCATTTATGATGTCGACGTTTCCATCCCTACTGACTACTTCCCGGTTTTAATAATGCGAACTACAAAAGGCGCCCTCAACACGCAGATCGCAAGGCTCGGTCGCTTACGGCGCTCGAAGCTTGTGCTTAAGGGACAGTCTTCCATCCCTCGTTGCCGCGTTGGCCGCGTTTGCCATCATGTCCGTTCATACGTAGCGAAGCCCCTTCAATGCTAAAAATGTTTCCAGATAGGAAACGTAAAAGGTGCTTGTACCTAGATTGATGTGCGCCCGCGGAGCGCTGAACCTCATTCAGAACACGTCTGCCACGCAAGTGTGTTAAAGTGTCCTAACTGCCATGGCGCTCATGAAGCTTAACTGCCACGGTGCTCATCTGATGATTGCCCACGAGTGCGGAACGAGCACGCGGTACCCAAACGTATGGTGCGCGACAATCCAACGCACAGAATGGCTCCTACTACTGCCAGGCGACGACGGCATCGTCACAGATCATCACGAAACGTCGTATCTGCCGATAGATTGTCGTATCTTCCGTCAAAGCAATTGGCCACCGTGGCCAAGTTTTGCGGAGACGGATATAGCGAAAACAAAGGAAGGGTCAACCCTCGCACCTCGCGAAGAGTGGCCCTCAGTTCCACGAGCGCAACCTGGGGTGCAATCGCGGAACGATGCTATTTCCGATTCCAATGCCTTTCGTGCTCTTCGCGCTTGGCCAGTGGTCAGAACGACGGTCCGTCAGCGTTATCAACGCGATCAACCAGCCTCGAGTGGTGGATGCTAAGAATAGCAGAGAATATGGCATAAGGAATCGTTCCGCGACTGCACCCCTGATTCAGTCGCATCGAATCCCGCCAACCCTGGCATTCGTTTGGCATTCGTTTTCGCGAGCGACGACGCGACTCCGCGTATACTACGGTGGCGGCGCCTAGCGGCTCAACGCCGCGCTCATGAGGATGGCCGGTTCCCATCGCGCTCCTCTCCTTCGCCTAGGCACAGAAAGACAGAGGATGCGCTGCCCTGGCACGTCGTCTCTAGTGAAGTGGAACACGTCAAGCATGATACATACCAGACTCCACCAAGTAAATCCTACGCTGGAACGCGGACCTCCACCCAGACTTCGCCATCGTGAAGCTTCGCTTCTTTGTCGGCTTTGCTTGGGGGTTGCCTTCATGAAGGCATACAAAACATTAATTGGAGTGCCCGACAGTGCGGCATGCGAGGCCGGTGGTACTGAGGGAGACATCGATAATCTACTATGTCGCTGCCCTCTATTTGCCTCTGAAAGAGGAACGCTTTCTGATGCGATGCGGGAATTGGACGATCGGCCGTCATCGTCAGCTGAATAGGTTACCATCAGCGGAATTGTCCACAACAAACTGACGGTTTTCTATTGTAATGGTCAAAACGACACATCTGTTTAGTATCACACAACTTCGATAGGCGATTGAAGTCAGCATTCAGTTTAACTTGGTCATGATGATAACTTGGAACAAAATAGAATACGTAGTCGTCAGCATACACTAGCAATTTTTAGTTACACACATCAGCAATGTCATTTATGAAATACAAGAAGTGTTCCCAGGGGTACACCAGACACTAGTGGTAGAAGTTCTCATGATAGTTTCTTGCACACAATGTACTGGTGCCAGAATGTCCGGTGTGCTTCAAGCCGTTTTCAAAGCAGGCTTTTTCGTTATGCCACGGAATGTAATTTCTAGTATCGTTTGGGTAATTTTATCACAAGATTTGGCAAAGTCCGAATACTCTGCACCTATTTGAGTTCGGTGAATCTTAGCGGAAGTAAAGTTGTGGACTTCTTTAAAGAGTTGCCACATGGTGAAAAACCCTTGCCTAAAGCCATGCTGAGCTGGTAAGATAATGTAGCATCCAGAATGAAATAATATAGTTATGAATGATGAGCTCTAGTAATTTGTATTAGGAACAGGTTAGCCATCTAGGCCAATGATTTGTAGTAAGTTGTTTGTTGCAATTTTTAAATAAGCCCTTTTCTTGGACAGTTTCCACTCGTCCGGCCACGTGGCGATATGTACATTTGAAGCTGAATATTACAATCACAACCATGGTCGCATTCTTTCCTTAAAACGGGATGTTGCTAAACCGAGAAAGAATTTTTTTTGTTCTAGGAAATGTTAGATTATCACCTTGCGAAAGAGAAAAGCGAACACGGCGTGGTCATTGCCGGGAACCCATGCCTGCGCGTGTGAAAAGTCCGATTGAGGCGCCGTGCCTGGGCGCTGCAGAGCAGATAGACGGTCTCATGCAACTTTTGAGAGGCTACCGGTAGGAGGTGATGCTGCTCATTAGTGCAGTGATTGTACGCGCAGGCCGTGTCGTAAATTTGTGGGGAGACAATATGTGCTGTCGGCCTCATAAGCCATGAAGTAGCGAAAGCAACACCGCCGAACTTAGCTGCACCAGCCGGTATGTACGAGCACTAGCAGCTGCGAGTCCGTTGGTCCGTGCATGGGCGTGGTGTCAACCTCGTCAAAGTAATGGTGAGCAAGTCGCCACGAAAGCGAGCAAGTCGCCACGAAAAAGAAGTTTGTAGTTTTTTTGTGTATCCATCGAACCACCCATAAATTAAAAGAAAGGCAGCCTATACATACGGGCATACTTGGGAGTTTCGGCACCGAAGAAACTCGAAAAAATATGTGCTCTTGTCAGGAGGCGGCGGCAAGGAGTACAACTTGATTTCCGTAAATGTTTGGTAAAGCACCCAAAATACAAATGATACGTTGCCTGTGTAACACTTGTTGTATAGAGAATACCACTTTCATGTGGTATAGCATATGTAGTAGAGCATACGAAAAATCGTTTAATGGATCACAGGCCTTCGCTGAAGGCTCAGCCTTCGTCAAATCTGTGCTTGCATTGCAAAGTTTGCATATGTCACCGTTGCTGCATGAAACAAAGGTGCTGTCTCGGCATAAAGATAGGACAGCGCGAGAAGTGGCAGAGGCATTTTATATCCACAAGTATGACAGCATGTGCGTTGCCAGGCCTTCGGTTACGACGCACAAACTAGAGATAGTTTATCTAACCTCCAACCTCTAATCGTTCGCGTGATTTTCTTGTTATTTCCTTCAATAAACTTCCACTTGCAAGTCTGCGCTAGTGCGTGTGTCTTCCCTGTCCCTGTTATTTTGGGGAGTTTTTTCGTGGCACAATTTACACTCTCCCTTCCTCTTTTCGTTCAACCTTACCCTCACATCGCTCGTCATCACACTCACTTCCCTTTCCCACCTCCTTGCTGCACTATACTAATCACGGCTATGCTGTGCTAGGAGCTGCTTGGTACTTACCCGCTTTTTGTGGCGTATACCCGCCAAGTTTTCGGTGGTCACCGACAGAATTTTGCCAAGCTTAAACAGTTCCGCTCTTAAACCTTCATTAGATCGCGTTTGGTGGCGAAGTTGGTCAGCTAATTCGGGTTCATGACAACAACGAACCTTGTGTGTACTTGCCGGGGAATGCACTTTTTTACAGCGAAAGCTGTTATGAGATCATTTCACCGGCCGTTTTTGGCCCCGTAGTTGTCCGCCACAGCCGCCGCCGCCGGTGTCCGTAAGCAGTATCGCTCGAAATAAGAAAAAAAACGAAATAAGAAAAAAAATTCAGGATGAAACGAGGTTCGAACCTGGGCCCTCTGCGTGGGAGCCCAGTATTCAACCTGTGAGCCATGCCGGTGCTTGAAACTGCTTTGCAAAAATGTCCTATACAGGCTTCATGTCGGGAAGGAACCACATTAGAATATGCAATATAGCGTGGTAGAAGAGTAAAATAAGCAGCAAGCGTCGCACAACGCGAATTCTGTAAACCGGCGTCACACAATGCGAAGTGCGCAACGAGTAGGTTGTTGAATGCTTCCAACCCATTACAAAGGGATCTGGCATAATTCTTCGTCGTCATCAGGCAGAGCATCACCATAGTGCGCATAATGCCTTCCATGCATTTAGCAGGTACCACGGCTCTCCGTAGAATGACGAAAAATGGCACAGTGCCTGCTGCCCTACTTCTCAAAAATTACAATGATTTATAGCGTAGTGGGTTCCTCGCAAGTGCACTTGTATTGGTTGCCAAGGAAGCCCATAAGCGCATGATCCATTTCCTCGGAGTCTCAGTGAAATTACAATCATTTAGAGCGTAGTGGGTTCCTCGCAAGTCCACTTGTATTGGTTGCCAAGGAAGCCCATAAGCGCATGATCCACTTCCTCGGGGTCTCAGTAAAATTACAATGATTTATAGTGTAGTGGGTTCCTCGCAAGTGCACTTGTATTGGTTGCCAAGGAAGCCCATAAGCACATGATCCATTTCCTCGGGGTCTCAGTGAAATTACAATCATTTAGAGCGTAGTGGGTTCCTCGCAAGTCCACTTGTATTGGTTGCCAAGGAAGCCCATAAGCGCATGATCCACTTCCTCGGGGTCTCAGTAAAATTACAATGATTTATAGTGTAGTCGGTTCCTCGCAAGTGCACTTGTATTGGTTGCCAAGGAAGCCCATAAGCGCATGATCCACTTCCTCGGGGTCTCAGTAAAATTACAATGATTTACAGCGTAGTGGGTTCCTCGCAAGTGCACTTGCATTGGTTGCCAAGGAAGCCCATAAGCGCATGATCCATCTCCTCGGGGTCTCAGTAGTTCTTCGCCCCTCCGGTCTCTCTCCCACGCCAACGTATGTTATACAGCATGACGGGAGAGGGAAATAGCGATCGGGCGTCGCCCAATGCAAATTGCATACCTGGTGGGCCGTTCAAAGCTTCCAACCCATTACAAAGGGCTGAGCCATAATTCTTCGTCGTCACAGTCGTCGCGTCAACAAAGTGCACATAATGCCTTACAGAACGTGTAGCTGGTGCCTCGTTTCTCCGCAGAATGACGAATAATGGCTTAGTAGGTGCTTCCCAACTTCGCGAAAGTGGATTTATGCGTAGTGGGTACCTTTCTAGTGTACATGTATTTAGCCCCAAGAGAGCTTACAACGGGCTCAAGAAACACCGCTCTTCCAGCTTTCGCTGTGACTGTGCTGCGGTTTCAGCGTAGGCCTGGTGATTTTTTTTTGTTTTATAGGAAACTTTCTAAAGTCGAATATAAATAGATCTAACATTAGCTGTACCTCCGAAATGTGACAGGCGATTCTTTCAGCGTAATTAAATGCATATTGAAAAGTGTACCACACTTGACTGATTTGGCTTTTTGAGCTTCGATTACAAAAGCTTCATTTATCATCTGGCCTTTTCATATTGTGTTTATTTTTTAAGGCGGTTAACTGGCGCTTTTAGGTAAATTATTGTTACAATGAATATTGGAATAAATACATTGTATTTCCTAAGTTTAAAGAGAACATAGTACACAATTCAAGCATGCACAGTTGTACATATTAAAAAGAACCTACAAATATACAACAACTTAAGACACCAGATTACAAGGGTTTTCTCATGATAGGTGCGCTCTAAGAACTCGTAGGGGTATCGCAAGAGTAAACACAAAAAGCCTAGTTACTCTTCGGAGCGTTCTTTTGCTCTCGCAACAGATCACTTTGAGTGAAATGCATGTTCACTCTGTAAAAGAGAGTGAAATGTGCTTATACTCCACTTTTCTCTGAGAGAGTGGAATATCGATCTACTCTTCAGGCATGAAAGAGCAAAACGCTATTAAACTCCTGCTCCTCATGTATATATATATATATATATATATATATGTATATCGATGTGCCGGCACACCGCGAGCGATGGCCACTCATTATTAAGCACACGTGTACACAGTAAAGAGCACTGCATTCGTCCTGGCGCTGGAGACGACAAATAAAAAAGCAGCCTTTCCAGCGCCTCCCAGTGCTTTTCAGTATACTGGAAGGCACTGGGATAACGCCTATTACCCGCCTTTTTATCTTTGGATTTGTGTACTTTAATAAGCTTTCATGGCTTGACGTTTCTTAATGAAGTTTTTCGTCTCTTGGGATAGCTTACCAGTGTCCTGTCTAACGACTGTACCCCTACTTCCACTGCACACTCCTTAATGATACTAGTCAGATTATCATTGATTGCGTCAACGCTAAGGTCGGTTTCATCGGTTAAAGCCGCGTACCTATTCTGCAGTGAAACTCTGAATTCCTGTACTTTCCCTCTCAGAGCTAGTTCATTATTCGGCTTCTCGCGTATCAGTTTCTGCCGCTCCTTCCTCAAGTCTAGTTGAATTCTAGATCTTACCATTCTATGGCCATTGCATGGGATCTTGTTAACTACTTCCACATCCTGTACAATGCCCGGGTGGACACACATTATGAAGTCTATTTCATTTTTAGTTTCGCCATTAGGACTCCTCCACGTCCACTTACGAGTAGCCCGTTTTGTGTAGAAGGTATTCAAGATCCATAAATTATTGCGTTCTGCGAACTCTACTAGTAACTCCACTCTCGCGTTTCTAGAGCCGATGCCATGTCATGCGATGCCGTTTCTAGAGCCGATGCAACAGACAAAGTAGAGCTGGCGGAGCTTTCGAAGTTAATCAATAGGCGCCAAGTAGCCGACATAAGAAATATATGGAGAGAACTGAGCATGCTCTAAAGAATGGAAGAATCTTCAAAGCTATGAAGAAAAAACTCGGCGTAGGCAAAAATCAGATGTATGCATTAAGAGACAAGGAAGGCAAGGTCACAACCATTATGGATAGTATAGCTGAGGTAGCGGAAGAGTTCTACAGATATCTGTACAGCAGCCGAGCCATTCAGGATGATAACGTAACAAGGAGTAATATCCCAGAGGAATCTGACATCCCACCAGTATTGACAGGAGAAGTAAAGAAAGCCCTAAAGGGAATGCAAAGAGGCAAAGTCGCTGGTGAGGAACAGGTAACATCATACCTTTTGAAAGACGGTGGAGAGATTATGTTATAAAAACTGGCCACCCTGTATACGAAGTGTCTCTCGACGGGGAGGATACCAGAATCTTGTAAAAATACCAAAGTTATCTGGATCCATAAGAAAGGGGACGTCAAAGACCCGAAAAATTACAGGCCCATCAGCTTATTGTTCGTTGTCCACAAGCTAATTACAAAAATAAGTGCTAACAGAATTAATACGACATTAGAGTTCAATCAACCAAAGGACCAGGCAGGATTTTGTACAGGCATCTCAACAATAGACCATATTCATACTATCAATCAGGTGATAGAGAAATGCGCGGAATACAACCAATCCCTATACATAGCCTTCATAGATTACGAGAAGGCATTTTATTCGGTCAGCAGTCATGCAGGCACTGCGGAATCAGGGCATCGACGAAGCCTATACAAAAAATGGAAGAAATCTACAGCGGATGCACAGTCACTATAGTCTTCCATAAAGAAAGCGTCAAAATCCCAATAAAGAAGGGCGTACGGCAGGGAGATGCGATCTCTCCAATGCTTTTCAATGCGTGTTTACAGGAGGTTTTCAGGGCCCTAGATTGGGAAGAATTAGGGATAAGTGTTAATGGAGAGTATCTCAGTAACCTGCGATTCGCTGATGACATTGCATTGATGAGTAACGCGGGAGACGAATTACAGCTCATGATTACTAAACTGGATAAGGAAAGTAGAAGAGTAGGTCTGGAAATTAATATGCATAAAATTAAAGTAATGTGGAGCAATCTTGGTGGAGAACAGTGCTTTGCGACAGGTGGCGAGACACTGGAAGTTGTAAAGGAGTACGTCTACTTAGGACAGGTAGTAATCGCGGAGCCGAACCATGAGAGTGAAATAACTAGAAGAATAAAGATGGGATGGGGCTCATTCGGCAAGCATTACAAAATCATGAATGGTAGTCTACCACTATCTCTCAAAAGGAAGGTATATAACAGCTGCATCTTACCGGTACTTACCTACGGAGCAGAAACCTGGAGTCTTACAAAGAGGGTTCAACTTAAATTGAGGACGACGCAGCGAGCGATGGAAAGGAAAATGATAGGTGTAGCCTTAAGAGACAGGAAGAGAGCAGAGTGGGTCAGGGAACAAACGGGGATTAAGGATATCATAGTTGAAATCAAGAAGAAATGGATATGGGCCGGCCACGTAGCACGTCGGCAGGATAACCGGTGGTCATTAGGGGAACTGACTAGATTCCAAGAGATGGCAAACGCGTGAGGGGGAGCAGAAAATTAGGTGGGCCGATGAGATTAAGAAGTTTGTAGGTATAACGTGGCAGCAGAAAGCACAGGACCGGCTTGATTGGCAGAACTTGGGAGGGCCTTTGCCGTGCAGTGGGCGTAGACAGGCTGATGATGATGATGACATTAATAGGCGAATATCACCTCATGGAGTCATTCACGATAGAAACTAAATTCGAAAGGTTATTGAATTCTTCATATTTCATTATCCACTTTTTTCGCTACGAACATCGCGCACGGAGCATACTGCCCTAAGCACAATGGTCCGTACGGCTAGAGTGGGCTATGACGACTGTAGTCGCAGAACGTGAACAATAATGACCGAAAGTATGTAAGAGGTGCTGATGAAAACTGAAGTGTTCAGAAGTACAACGTTTGCAATTCAGAAGTACAATGTTTTCTACACAGAAACGAATAACCGCTTAGCGAGTCAATGCGAATGACGCACATATCTTCGGTTATGCTAATCTTGTTCACTAAGAAACGTGACGGATTGACGTTGTGATGCCGGGAAGCACAAAACAAACAAATCAACTACCCTTTGATTGGTTGTCGCATGTACGTAGAGACTCAAATCATAGTTTCAAAACAAGAAAATGAACACAGATCAATGAGGTGATCAACGGCAACTTGAAAGAAAAAAATGCCGAGAGTAAACGGCGTAGTAATTTTAATGGCGTAAATTATTGACGCCGTCAGACATTCGCCTTCACCGACTTCTGCCATCGCCTTGAGAGGCGCCCAGCAAGCGCACGGTCGAGAGTGAGGCGCGCGCTTCACTCCAACGGACGGGAGAGTTGGGAGCAGGGAGGAGAGAGAGTGAACGGCGAGAGAAGGAGCGGCGAAGCACTGCACCTACCCTCTCCTACACTCTCTCCATACAGGCGGGAGCTCTGCCGAGCTCCCGCGATGCGAGCGCCCTCACACGCCAGAGCGCGCTCCTCCTCTCCACTCACTCTCCGCAACTCCGCCCGCACCACCTGCTCCGGTCGCTAGGGGCGAGGATAAGCGCGTGCGTCCGCAGCTGTTGCTATGGGAGAGGGAGTGAGAGCGGAGAGGCGCGCGGACACCGACCAACGCGTGACATAGCCCGGCTAAGAAATGCATTCGCATTTAAAAGGTGGCTCTTATCGTCTTCCAGCGTCGCGTTGCTTAGCGTGTCGAACTCGAACTCTAAGGAACGTTATAACCTCGTTGTTTCGAACCTTTCTTTTCTCGTCGTGCTGGTTATGAAGTCATCATTACGTTCTACGCATGAATAAATTGTCAAAAGCAAATTTGATGCTCAATTTTGTCCCGAGTTCTGCCATTTTTTTTCTTCAGGCGTACCAGTACTCCTTTAGGAGGGGTCCAGCTACTCTGTTTCGGCAAGAGTTATGTTACTCTGTTGAGGTAGAGTACTGTAAAGCTTTCCAGGGGCATTCTTATTCTCTGCCTCAAAAAAAGGTGGTTATAATCTGGAAAAGAGAGGTAAATATGGGACAAGAATATACTCCCCCCCAAAAAGTGCGGCGGTGGCGGCGGCGGCGCCGGTTTACGCGACCACTGTCGCGCGAAGACAAAGTAACCCGGATAGAACGAGGTTCGAACCTGGGCCCTCTACGTGGGAGCCCAGCACTCAACCTCAATGCAATGCCGCTGCTTGAAACTGCTTTGCAAAAAACCCTATACGCTGCTTGAAACTGCTTTGCAAAAAAACCCTATACAGGCTTTTGTCGGGAAAGAACCAAATTAACATATGCAACGTAGTGTGGTAGAAGAGTAGAATAACAACCAGGCGTCACACAACGCGAGTTCTGCAGCCAGGCGTCACACACTGCGGACTGCGCAGCGAGTGGGTTGTTGAATGCTTCCAACGCACTACAAAGAGCTCTGCCATAATTTTTCATTGTGGGAGCGGCCCGCAACGTGCTAGGGCACGTTTCGAGGAACCAAAATAAAGTTTATTCATCCATGCAACCATCCATCCGTCCATCAGCCGCAGCATCAACGAAGTGCACATAGTGCCTTACATAGGTTTCGCGGGTACCGCGGTTCTAGGCAGAATGAGGAAAAATTGCATAGTGGCTGCTTCCTTACTTCACAAAAATTATGCTCATTTATAGCGGAGCGGCTTCCTCGTAACTGCACTCCTATTGGTTGCCAAGGAAATCCATGAGGCTCGCATGATACATTTCCTCATCTGAATAAATATAATCCCATCTCTCCTTTTCTCATGTTAACGCATGTTATAAAACAATGGTGGGAGGGTGAAATAACGAGCGGGCGTCACACAATGCCAATTACGTTTCTAGTGGGTCGTTGAAAGCTTCCAGCGCATTACAAATAGCTCCGCTATAATTCTCCATCGTCATCAACCGTCGCATCAATAAAGTGCACATAATGCCTTACAGATGGTACCTCGCTTCTCCGCAGAATGACCAATAATGTCGTGGTGGGTGCTTCCCAACTTCACAAAAATTATGATCGGCGGCGGAGTGGGTACGTTGCTAGTGTACTTGCATAAGTAGCCATAACTGATTTTATAACGGGCTCTAGAAATGCCGCTCTTCCAGCTTTCGCTGTGACAGTGCTGCGCTTTCCGCGCAGGTTTTGTGCCTGTTTTTTAGAATGTACGATATAGAAGCTGAAGTTTACTGTAAAAAAGGGCAATATAGCTGTGAGGTTAACAAATTGAAATTGATTGAATCGTGATAGGTTCGCATCAAAACTGCAGGAACGAACAAACTGGTGATTAAGCGAATTGGCGCTTCGTGGATACGCAGTACATGCAGGGCTACGTATCACACGTGTAATAATTAATACACATAATCTTGGGGCCTAATTACACTTTCCAAAGGCCTTCGCTTGGCTCCCTATGAAGTTAGGATCATCGCGTACAGGGTTATTGGCACATCTCCAACTGTTCACTCATCAATCGACTTATTAGTATGCACTAGTCCGTCGTTCCACTGCAGGGCAAGGGAAAGGCTAACGTCACTTCGTAGTGTGTGCCGCGCCTTCTTGTCGACGTGTGGCGTTCGAGTGATCCGCCTCTGGGAGCACGAGTTCTTTATTAGTGCTCCATTTCGCTCTATTCATACAGCTGAGCTTTTAAATTTTTGTTTGTTCATTTGATGCGAATCGAAGGTATCATCATCACGAACGGCTTGTATCTTATATGGCATCTTGCGTCGCCTAGCACCTGACACAGGCGGTCTGAGCGCGTGCAATAGCTCCACCGGCGCGTGCTCTCTTCAGGCACGTTCGCACCGAGCGCGGATCCGGAAAGCGGACGCGGATTATCCGCAAAAGCGGAAAAACCGCAGCCGCTTCCCTGGATCGCCCCCGGACCGCTTTTCTCCGCACGGAAAACTTGGCCGCTTTGGTCTCAGCCAGTCAGGGCGGAAACGCCAGCGCCCAGTATCGCGTAGTGCCGCAATACGGCGACACGTCTACCGTCGATTGGCGAATCGCTCTGCCCGCGCGGCGGAGCGTGCAGAAGGCAACGCGGTCGGTCTGAACAGCCGCGCGCCCTCGCCGCCTCTCCGCTTTGTAAATACGCTTGCCTGCTAGCGTGCGGCGCGTTCGGTGTGAGCGTACCTTCCGTCCTGTTCCTCACATTCTGCTTCGCTCCGAGAACACGTGCGACTGGCGTTGCTATGAGCGAGAGACGAGAAAAGGATAGAGATAAAGGAGGAACGAAAAAGAAAATGAAAGAAATGGAGAAATAAATAGACAGAGAGATAGAGAGCATCAACTTGGCTTTCTCCGGCACAACTGTCCCTCTCGATGCTCATGTGGCTATACATAAGCTTAACTGGCTAGAGATAGGCTGGGCCGGTTTGCTATGGAAGGCGGCCCAGCTCGCCTGTTCCTCGAGGCTTTGCACCATCAGTGCGAAGCGGCCGTAATTTCTTGTTTTAACAGTAAAGTATCTTCATTGTAATCCCTTTGATTCATTTATGTATACAGATGTGTATTTAATCGTTAACCTTCAAAATTCGCTTGGTCTCAGAGCAATGCCGCTTCTTCACTGGGAAACTTGTTTCCCAATTTCTATGCCCAAAGGCTGAGATACGTGTCCTCATACCCATACATGTTTTTAAGCTCCTGTTAAGCTCTTGCTACATCTCTTAAAAAAATTCATATGGTACACAAACACAACTACAGTAGCTATATTCTTCACCACCCGCGCACCACGCATGTGATATAAGTCACTGTCCTTCGTTGATCGTTCAACACATTCACATGAAGCGTGAACGATCCGGAACATAAAAGGCCATCGGTTCAATCATCGGGGATTTTCTACTCATTCTTCGAATTTAACCACTTGCGTACTTACTCTGACGTTCATAACGCTGTGCTCGTCTTTCAGCAGCTTGATGATGACGTCGTCTATACCATCATACATCTGAATTCCTCAAACCATTTCGCGACCCATGCCGTGGTGAGCTCCCTTGGTATCTAGCAATGCCATCCATCATGGTATGCTTTCGACAGTCTTGAAAGGACTATGCGCTGCATAAGTGCAAGAGCATTGTCCTTTGTCCTTTGAATATCTGCCTGGCGTGAACCCGTTTTCTTGTTAGTCTACTACAGCGAAGTTTTTTTTATTGTAGTAGGTGGTCGAGTTGTTTTTGATGCATATGGAAACGAAAACACAGCGCGCGAAGACAGAGACGGAGCGGAACCCACAGGTAGCGCTCTTCGCTGTGCCCCTCGGTCCTATATTTTAATACATCAATTTAGTTTTCTACCCTCTTCGCGAGCTCTTATTATATAGACTGCATTACCCTCATGCATGCAATCGTTAGTGTAACTAATCAGTAAGCCATGTTCCTTTGTGAAAATAAGAACGAAATGTCGTCGAAGTTACAGGCAAGTGGCCGTATGATGCGTTGTCTGAAAGAGTGGCGGAAGTGTTGTTGAGTTGCCCTACTCGACGGTGATGACCAAATAGAAATACCCTCAAGGCATTACTGCGGCGGGTAAACTTACTTGTCCGTTGCAGCTGAGCAAAAATTCACCTGAAAGCGGAATTTTTAGTGACCGATGTACATTTATGCCCAAATTGTAGCGGCCTAAACTTGCTTTCGATTCGGACCACCGCCAGGCATTTAATCCCGTTGGAGGGGCAATCGAGCTGAGGTAATTAACGTCTTATAGACCAATATTCGCATAAGCAGGAATGAGTGTATGCCGAACACGATTCGCAGGTCATGACATAAAAAATCGCCAGGCATGCGCGGACCACGCTGCACAGTCACAGCGAAAGCTGGAAGAGGGGTCTTTCTAGATCCCGTTGTAAGCTCTCTTTGAGATCTCAATTCAAGCACACTTGGAAGGTACCCACTTCGCCATAAATCATCAAATTTTTTGCGAGGCGGATCACCACCCAGTATGCAATTATTCGTCATTCTGCGGATAAGCGTGGTACCCGGTACACATCTGTAAGACAGTATGTGCTCTTTTTGCTGTGGCTTATGATGATGGACAGTTATACGCACTACGCCACAAATCACCGTAATTGCTTTCAGGTACGGAAGCACGCTCAACGCCGCAATTCATCATTCTTCAAAGAAGCCTCGTGCCCGCTACACACCTGTGAGTCATTATGTGCTGTTTGCATTGTGGCTGATGAGGGTGAATAGTTATGGCTGAGTCCATCGTAATGAGTTGGAAGCATTGAACGACCCACTCGTTGTGCAATTGGCTTGGTGTGATGCCTGGTTATTATTCTATTCTTCTGTCACTCTATATTACACATGTTAACGCGATTACTTGCGAGACGTGACGCATCTGTAGGATCCTTCTGGGAAGGAGTTTCAAGCACCGGCATGGCTCTATGGTGAAATACTTCACAGCCACGCTGAAGTCCAGGGTTCAAATGTCATCCCCTCCTGAGTATTTTGTGGAATTTAATTTTTAATCACAAAAGTATTTTATGCTGGGGTCCACCAAGCCTTCAGTGACGTTTTTCCGTTGCGGAAATGACGTTGAAAAAATTCGCACGATCAGATGGCAAAGAAAACCAGCCATCCGCGCGCGTAGAACCCACGCCCCCTCGGTGCGCGACCACAGATGCCTGTGGTCGCGCACCGAGGGGTCGCAGTTGTCTGGCACGCTATCCACATCACCACAGACACAAGCTCTTGAGGCTTTACAAACGCGCATTTTATATCTCACGCTTTCCTTTCACAGTGCTCGTGATCGGCGGCATGGTGTCACCCTCTGAGAACGGTTAAGGTAAGTAGTGCATCATGGCCGTGTTCTCCGTGATTAGCTCCTGCAACGCGTCGTCTTCACGCGTCCGTCCTATTCGGCGCCTTGCAATAGAAGTACCATGTTGTCAGTGCTGTAACACACCGCGAGGTGGCGAACTTAGCCCCTTACCCAAGAGTCGTAAGCACCAAGCGTCGGCTTCGTGATAGCATCCATCCATACCAAAAATAGATCTGCGACGCGCGCCTGCCTCACTTGCTATGGTGGCAACAATAGTGTACTAGAATGATTCTAGTACACTATAGGGGTAACACCGCGTACCCTGCTCACGCTCCCCCAGAGAAACGCGACCGTTCTACAGAGAAAACCCGACGCGGGTTGCGTTTCCCTTTAGTCCTGCCGTGGTGTTAAATGGCTCTTTAACATGCCGCGAGATGGCGACTTTAGTCCAAGTTATGCATCCATTCACGGACGCTCTTTTGGCTGTCACACCGCTTTATCTGATTACTCTATCCCCGTTAACTGCTACAGAGACCACGTGGGTTTGTTTTATCACTGATCAATCCATATTAAACGGTGCTATAGCTGCCAAACCCCAATGGAAATTGTAGAAGCTCTCTTGTATCCGTATCCTTGTACAGTTATTCAACTACTTCTCTAAGGACATGTTTTAGTTTCATGTTATTTCGACCCCTAAGACGGGTGTATCAGGCATGCTTTTTTTCTTATCTCGCGCGATAACGGTTACGGACACCGGCGGCGGCGGACAACTACGGCGCCAAAATTGGCTGTTGTTGTGATCTCATGACAGCTTTCGCCGTAATAACGTGACATCCCTCTAGCGGACGTCACGAAACCCTTTCCCTCAAGCACTCGTTACCAGTGGCGTAGCCAGGGCGTGGCACACCGTCCCGTGCCCCCCCCCCCCCCCCAGAATTTTCTTCTGCCTTGAGACACAGACCACACAATCAGACACACTCAACGACGCTTAACTGTTAACTGCCCGGGCTTCACGTCCGAACAAAAGCGTGCCATCCACACCCCACACCCCCACCCCTTGAAAGAAATTTCCGCTTTAAACACTACTTGTTGCGCACACCCCTATACCACGACCCCCAGAAAGCAGAGATGCGCCAAACTTTATTTACAATCTATATCAACCCATGCAAGGTGAGAATAGAACTTGAAAATTTCAACGCAAAAACGCAAAGACGACCTTTTCGAAGACATTCCGGCGCCGTTGTCGGTGGGGTTGGGTCCCAGTGTAAAATCCGGATGGACGCAAAGAACAAAAAACACGGTTCTAGGAGGGATTGAACCCATACGTTCTGCATGACGCTCAAGTATTCTTCCACGGAGCCTGCCAGCGATTAAAACTGCTTACTAATACCATATATAGCCATCATGTTGGCGCAACATCAATTGGGGTTGTATTGTTTGTTTTCCTCTTTCGCAAGGACGTAATAAGCATCAAACATGTGCAGATATGACCCCTCAAACTGGAGTCAAGCGTTAATCGACTCTCGGTCAAAAACACCGAAAAACCACCACTTAACATAGGCACATAATGGCACCGTAGCATGCGTTTCCTCAGAAGCAACGGCCGTGCTGTGACGTGAGCACCAAAGTTACGTAGCAGGATAAGTATCTGGCAGGACAGACAACACAATGACGCTCAGAAACGTTAATCTTAACTAGGTATAGTAGCACAGCCGTCTTTCTTCTTTCTGGCTGCCGGACTGCAGCAGCACACCTACAAGCAGCGTAAAAATAGATTTGTTGGTTCGAGTTAATTGTTTATATTCCACCAACATACGCTGTTTGATAAACAGTATTATCAAGTAAAAACATCGTTAATTGAGCATTCATTATTGAACAGAAAGAAACCGTTCGTTGGAAAATATCTTTCTTGCAATAATTTACTTGTTTAAATTCCACCAAGATACGATGTGTGACAAGCATTATTATGAAATAAAAATTCCGTGCCTTGAGCATTCATCATGCAAAACAATGAAACGGGTGCTTAGGAACGTATTTCTGCCACAAAAATATATTCATCTGCTTCGCTCGCCTTTTCTTTGAAAACGCTCCTCTCGCCACTTTTCTAGTAATAATATTATGCCACGCTGATAGCCCGCACGCCATTCGTGACCGGGAGGGGCTTGGAGCGCGGTGAGAATGCTAGGAAAACACGTGAGGTAGAGGACGATCATAGTTTCGTGGCAGAAATACTCTCTAAATTCTCTTTATCTTTTTTTTTCTTAGAGTGCAGATAGTTAGATATGCGACGTCTAAGAAAGCGGCCCCTTTAGGAAACAATTTTTCTTTTCCCGTAGCTCGCCGGCAAGGTTCAGTTCAAAGATTTACTCAGGCCGATGACTTCTATGGGCTCACTGTCCGCTTTCCTTACAGAAAAAGCTGCTTTGTTCATGGCTGTTGTAAAAGAAAGGATGTCTCTTGGAAATCATCAATTTCTCCCTGCGTATGCCGCCCGTGTGCTTCGTGACACATCACGTACAATGCCGATTTTGAAATAGTACTTCTTCTTGGCGAGTATGTCAACGAGAGCTCCTAACAAAATACATATGATCGAAGTACATATATAATGTAGTATAGTTTATTCGTTCTGCCAGAACAGTTCTCAAGAGAGCACTTTGCCGCTCTTTTTCTTCGAGATGAAGTACTTCTCTACTAGCAAATTGTGGTATAGTTGTTTTATTGTGGTCTTTTTTTCGCTGACCTGCGACTCTACCGATGATACGAAAGTTTTAAATGAGACACTGAAGAAAGGACGTGAGGATCTCAATCTCCTCCAGGTAAGCGGTTTTTTTTTTTTATTTTTTTCTCTCTATTGTAACTTAAATTGCGCTGAGCAGCAGCAATGTTAACAAGGGAAAACACAATCTCTAAACTGGGACAGAATCCTTCGACGTCCCTTTCATGTAGATGGAACTTCCGCTTGACCGACCCGCGTGCAATTCGTAGCAACATTTTGCAACCCAGTGCCGCGCACTTTAGCATTTTCTCCTTTCTTTACAACGTGTCCCGGGTCGTGTGCTTTGTGTTCATCTCTGAACTTTCCCTAGACAAAGATCGATCGTGTGCGAAGTGTCCGGCCCAGACGCGAGCGGCGTGATTTCGTTCAGGTGACTTTCTAATCATTTGTTTTACGCAAATCCAGTCGCATGACTCTCTTCGGCTTTTATATGGGTTGCAAACACAACTGCAAAATCACTGACATTGGGTCGCATCCGCTTTTACTACCGCCAAATTTCGGGAAAAATGCGCAGAAATTACTTAGTGCAATAGCCATTCCAAAATAACTAGGAGTTTGCTGAGTGCATGTGACGTCTGCGTTTCCTGTAGCGAAATGTCTTTGCAAGAAACCGAATGAGGGATGCATTGACCGCGATATCTGCGCCAATCAACGGCATAAAATAAACAATAAATGCTGGTCCCCATTTTGTGATGTCCAAGTCGCTTTAGCTGAATGCTTCTTATAAAGAACATACGTAAGCTAGCAACGAAATTACGTTCTCATAACCTTGTTCATCGGTCACTGCCTTGTCGACCAGTGCACAGCACATATTGCCGTAAGTGTTTAGTCCCGTCTACGTTCTCGCTCTCAATGTTTTACTTGTCATGCTGGCGCATTGGAACAAAAACAAACGCGAATGCTGTCACGGTGACTGTATATACAGGAGTTTGCTGTTTCTGATGTGAAACACTTGAGCCCGTCATATAAGAGTGCCTTGCCGTCTTGTGTTCAGAATGTCCCTACCGAGGAATTATTTCTAGGCCGCAAAATATCAGCAGTACTATGTCCAACATTGCAATCTATAGCCACGTCTCCGACATTCAGGTAGACCGCGGTAGTGGGGAACTCCAAAACGCAATCATGTGTGCCAAATTATTGAGCGCTGCGCTCGGCATGACATATGAATCTGTTTCGAACACTCTGTTACGGCCAGCATGAAGCACTGCGTACATTAAAAGGAATCACCAGCACGCGAAAGCGCTCATTAATACAACCAAATAGTACAGTACTCACTGGCAAATCCAGCGCCGCTCGTGGGTGCTCATGGAACCAAGGTGTTGCATTGTAGTATAGAGCGAGGGGAACAACGTCTACGCAGCAGCATTGCTCCTTTGGGTCGCCAACGAGCAGGCCTGTAGTTCGGCACTATGCCAACGTGGCGCTGCGAGGCCTGCGCGCTTTAGCATGCCGACCGAAATGGCTTGCCCGCGCGCACCTCCTGTATTGCGGCGCGAGCAGATGATGCTCTCGATACTCGCGCTTCGGCGATGCGGCACACATGCCTTGCAAGTCAACGTTTATAGATACTTTTAAAGACGATAGTCTTTCTTGGGATACTCAAACGGAGAAATTTTGGTCTGTCTTTCTGTTTGTCGGCACGTCACTCGATTCAGCCACTCGGCCAAAGTTGAACCACTTGCCCAAGGGCCAGCCACCTTGAACTGGTACGGCTGTTCATACTTGTGAACGATGTCGATCAAAAAGTAAATATCACGCATATCTGAGGCGCAACATCACTAGGTAAGTATTAGGTGGTGTGTTCCTTTAATAGAAAATGCATACATACGTAATTCCAAAGACCCTACTTTCTTAAGCTGCGCTGAAAAATGCGACTGCGCCGAAACTTGCCTTCCTCTGTGCCCTCTTCACGAGCTCATTGTTGTGTTTCGGTTTCGGTTCTGTATTGCACTGTACAAATGCTATGGGGCGCCGCTCTGGCATTCCTGTTTTACGCAGGCGACGTGTAAATAAAAGAGTGTGTGGAGAGTACTAGTTCAGTGCGGACGTTTCTTCTGCTTCAGCGCATCGCGCCAAACCACGTGTTCGGGCTGGTTGGCGTCCCCACCGGTCGCGTTGGTCACCGCCGGTCTTCGCCTGCTGCTGTGCCTGGACTACCAGCCCGCAACACAGCACTCATGTTTCCCGCCGTATTGCCAGATGGCGCCCATATCTTACGCAGCGTAGAGTTACTGTATATGCTACCTTTAGGTAGCAGAGTTGCGCATCTGTCTTCCAACGCCGCTAGCAACCATGCATTGCAGAGAAGCTGCCGCTTGGGCCAATTTTTTTTATTTCTCGACGCCGCCGCTGCAGCGAACTGAATTAACACTAGCCATCGACAGCCAATGTTTATCGCCGGTCTTCGACACGCCAGGCAGGCTAACCGGCGACACGGTAGGCATGTCGCCTGCAAAAACGAAGTGCGACTTCACCGCATAGCTGTGGTTGCTAGCCGGACCTATGCGCTACTCTGCTACCTGAAGGTAGCATATACAGTGACTCTAACGCAGCGCCTCTTCTATCGTCTTTATTCGACATTTGCAGCGAAGCACGTAGATACGCGGCCAATTTTTTCAGTTCCGTAACTCCTCCGCCGAAGGCGGCCGCCGCTTTTACCCAGGCATTGAGAGGGCGCCACAATCGTGCATAGCGCTTTCGCCCGCGCGGGCGCACATGTACTTTTCCGTAGTTGCTTGGCCCTGTGTGGGGCTGCCATGGAATGTTTTTCCTGGGTGTGTTAGCTGTGCATGCGCGAGGTTACTCTCGACGACTTTGGTGAATTCAGACAACCGAGAATTCCATGCCACAGGAAGCGAAGCAGTTTTCAAGCTTTGCGATGCCGACTTGTTTCGTGTCCGGCTGTACCAGCGGATACAAAGGCATCACCCAGAAAAGCGGCACTTCTTTGCGCCGCTGCTCGATCCGCAGCCTCTTGAAAGCTGGGTGCAAGCTATTCCTCGCGCCGATAAACCGCTGAGCAAAACATGCAAGATCATAGTGACCAAGTTTAGCCACTTGTAC
Organism: Rhipicephalus sanguineus; assembly: GCF_013339695.2. Classification (NCBI taxonomy): domain Eukaryota; kingdom Metazoa; phylum Arthropoda; class Arachnida; order Ixodida; family Ixodidae; genus Rhipicephalus; species Rhipicephalus sanguineus. The sequence goes on from NC_051183.1 coordinate 106,712,171, forward strand.
CTTGCTTAGTGCATTTGAAAGACTCTGTGCAGAAAAAAAAGCGTCGTGAGGCCCTCGTCCAGACATATGCGATGAAAGACAAAGTGTGCTAACAGCTTATGTCCATGCCATTCCGTGACCTCTCAGGTGCTTCTGGCGACCATGGGTACTGCGCACCATCACGAAAAGCAACAGCCTTTTGTTACCTGGCAGGCTACGTGGCTTTCAAATTGAAGAAAACAACGCGTTGCGAGGTCTGCAAATACGATGCCCTTGGTAGGAGGGATTCCCTGCCGCGTGGGTCTATGCTGGTCACTGTGCGCGAATGTGTCAGTGGTAGCCTTCAGAGAAACTGCTTGCATTTAAGCACTTATGGCAGAGCGTGCTATCAAGCATGCTAGCAAGGGCACATTTTTAAATGCGAGTGCATTTCTTAGTCGGGCTATGTGAGGCATCCGGCGTTGTCCGCGGCGCCCTCTCCCATAACAACAGCTGCGGGTGCGCGCGCTTATCCTCGCCCCTAGCAACCGGAGCATGTGGTGCGAGAGGCAACGGTACCCTCCCTCGGCGCAAGAAATGCATTCGCATTTCCTCACGATTCCCTTCGGGGAGGTGGGGGCATTTATTTTGCTGACCTGTTTTGGGGTGTGTTGAATGCTGCTATAACGAGAGGCACAAACACCGTTGGCTTCACTTTTATTTACTCCCATGCACTTCTTTGCACAAGCCAAATGCTTGGAAATCAGCAGTACCATTTGGGCACAAAGAGAGCGCAAGAAAGCAAGTTTTAAAAATTAGTTGGCACCAAACCTGACAACAGATGCGTAGCCAAGAGGGGAGGGGGGGTCAAACTTTCTCCTCCGATATCTTTCGATTTTGCATGCACTCATACGGACACACGAACGTACAAAAATATGATTACCCCCCGTCCTCCTCCCCAAATATTGTCACTTGGTCGTGACGTCGACGAAGACAACAGTCAGCACGTCCGAGATGAAACTGTTTATTTGGCCGAACTTGTGGCCGAGAAACTGAGAACTAGAACTACAGCAATACAACTGCGCAATGATAGCGGCGAACAGGGCGTCGTCCGTCGATCAACTGACAAGCGGTCAAGCGCGTCGGCTTTTATACAGGCGCTATGGAACTTTCCAGCAATATCGCTGGTGGCGGCGTTATCTCTCGACAAAGCTGGAACATTCGCGTGCGGCGCGCAATCTTAACAAAACGATCTACTAAAATCGTGAAGCTTCTCGAACTCTGCTTCGCGGCCAGCGCCGAGCGTTGATAACCGTCCTTGCTGGTCAAACTCGAACACATCAAAATAAAAGAAGAAGCGGGCGTGGCAATATGCATGGTTATGCTACTGTCTGCAAACACTGCTTTGTATTACGCGTATAAAGAGTTTCCCCGTTCATTTTACATACCAAGGACCTCGGTTTGCTCTCACAATGTAATATTTTTTTTGTGATCGATGCCACCATGTTCAAATTAATTGAACAAGATGCATGTTGCTTGGCGTTTTGAAACAATACAAATGCGCAACATCATTTCGTACAATGCAAGACTTTCGAAAACGTCACATAAGGCGAGGTTGCAAAATTATTACGCACGGAATATGCCGTGCTCTTGGCTATACCACATTTTTTCAAGTTAATGAACCCACTAGAATTACTTAAATGATATGTGTCCGTCAGTTCTCGCTAAATCCGTGACATGCTTGCCAAGCGCAAAAAGTTCTCGGCGAATAATTCGACTCTATTGATACAGGAATGTTTGATTCATACTACAAAATATTGCACCCGCAAATTTCTCTCCGTTTAAGAGATGTTGTGTAACCCCGAGTTTTCTACATTTGAAATTCGTATTTTCGAAGCATGCTCAATAGCCAAACTAGTGTGGTATTAATGAAACGGACTGGAAAGGCGGAGGGCGAAGCGAGCGCTTTGTCATTGCACAAAAATGCGAAGCGTGTCTTTACAGGTCTTTTCAAGTTCGTGAGCAATATAACGCGCACAAATTAACGCAAATGTCCAATTAACGTAAGTAACTGGAGTAAAGACCAAGTACAGTGTTCGCGCAGTTAATCATTCGGGCGTATGTAATGGCTCATGCAAAACCCTTCGCGCTAGCAGACGACCCTTGCTCTCCTAGCGCAAAGCGCGACTGCAGCGCTGTGGTGGCGGGTGCGGCAACAGGCCGCCTCCTCCCTACGCGCGCCGCGAGGAGATACGGAACTGAAAAAGTACCTATAAACGATGGCTCAAGTAAGATACGGGATTCAGCTAAGCGATTGCGTTCGTTGACGCTACATCAGCCGCTGATTCCAAAATGATGCAGATTGGGTGTGTCGAATGTGGGCGAAGGAGACATTATTTTACTTCACCATGATTTGTCACTGCAATTGATAACCTCAATGGTAGCAGGCCCTGCACTTGAATGTTGGTAAAATGGACTCCGCTGACATGCACGCATGTAAGGCGCCATTTTTTAGCTGAAAGCTGTGTCTTACTTGCACATGCGTCCCGCGTCGCCAAAGAGCGTGTAACGAGAGCGTCCTCTGCTCGCGCCGCAATATAGGAGGCGCGCACCGGCGAGCAATTACGGTCGGCGTAGATGTGCTCCCCCTCGCTCTATACCACAATGTAACACCTTTGTTCCATGAGCACTCACGAGCGACGCTGAGTGTACCGGAGGGCCTCGCGATCCGGGTGTCCTATTGCAATCCGTGAGTACTGTATATGGTGTTCGAGTAATTGTACGCTTGCACTCACAATTATGGGTGCAAATTGTGCGAAATGCTGCTTGTGACGCATGTGACACATTTTAATACATTATACTAGAGGATCCAGCTCTATTCGTAGAGAAACTGTCACTGTTACGGGAATACTGTCTTGTCGCCTTCTTAAAGGGCCCATGACACGGTCACCTAACAATGTGCGGTTTCAGGAAACAATAGAAGCAAATGGTTTATTATGTCTATACATATATAATAAATGGAGCGTAAACGAATATTTCAATGCAAGATAAGCCCGAAAAGTCGCCGGCTATTAACCCCATCCACCGCCTGCGACCGTCATTTGTCATGGCGCGTGTGACCTCCTCTGCTGCATGTAGTGGAGCCGCCGCCTTCTACCAAGGTTTCGGCCACCGCAGATCGTTCAATTTCAATGCCAAGCAGAAGAAAGGTGAGATAGCTCCATTGCACGCGCAGCTAACCACCGAAGAATGTCATGCGCTGGAGTGCAGATGCTCGCACAACAAGCAGCTTGTCCCGCCACGGCTCCCGAGCACGTCAGTTTTGTCCGACTCTGACCCCGCCTGCGCGTTTATAAAAAAAATATGTAATTATAAATTAAGTAAACTGCACAATGCGCTAGTTTTGCCAGCTTGTCTGTGAACGCACCAGGAGTATACCACATAACAGATTATGATCGAAAAATGCGTGTCGTGCCCCCCTTAACGCACTCAAATATTGTGTTGGACCAACTGATATAGCGTATACACGAGGTCGATAGTTTGCGTGCATTCATCTTCCTAGAATGCCACGACCTTTGAACTTAATATAAGCTTTCTTTGTCATGGAGGAGGCCGAAGATATGGCTTTCACTTTGCTGTTCATCATTTACAGCTAAGGATTCGTTACTATAAGCATTATATATAGCACACATCAGCTCTTGCGTTCAAAAAATGTGTGGCTGCGCAGTCGGAGTCAGAACATTACAGGCGAACGAAAGCAAGAGAGAAACTAAATTAATGTGTTGGTCAATTGTTCATGTGCGGGCTTAGGCTGTGCATAAACTTGGAGTAATTTCAAGGTATTGAATGTTTATGATCATATATTTATACAATTGTCTAAAAACCAATTTATTATTTATTCTTCTAGGTACTCAACACATCTGAGCCTCTATACCTGTATTATTACTGTGAAGACATTCGCTTTGATGAATGCGAAAGGGAAAACTGTACCGAACAAAGTTACACCTGTGAACATTGGCGAAAACTGGATTTGACCAACACCACCTACAATTTTACCGACTCATTTGTTAATACATCGCTAATATGGTGAGCTATCTTTTATCAATGGTGCGACTGACCACTTCTTTTGAGCAGATGGTGTCATTAGAAGGCAGTGAATTTCTTACAGAATCGGCATACTGCCCGTCCCGTGGCGGCCTTCTTGTCGAATCGTTGCTCTGGTTGCGCAAGCCTTGTAGATTAGAGTCATCAATGCTTTAACGCTTTAACTGGCAATTAAACGGTATTGTTGACCTCATTAGAAGGCGTGGCAAATAGCACACATGGACTTTAGCTATTTCCCCCTAAATTTACATTTAATTAGACTCCAGCTCCTCATTTTAGTTGAGAAAATAAAGAAGCGATGGCGCCAGCTGTTTTCCGTTACACTAAGCGTGCTCTTCTCGCCGTCGTCGTCCGATCGTGCCTGCTGCGGTCATGTGCGTCTCCGAAGAAAGCAGTTTATCGTATCTAAGGAAGTTATTAATTTTGTATCTTTTTATAAGGGTGCATTAGAAAACAGTATTTACATTTTCGAAAGCTTTCTTGAGCTGATCTACTAGTGGTGTCTGACACTGGTCAACAAAATTGTTGATCTGCCATTGGTGGTAAAATGATGCGCTTCTCTGTCGTCTAAGAAAACTCTGTTAATTTTGGTGCGCTGTATTTATAAAAGCTTCACCTTGTGCAATATTGAGGACGGCAAGCAAGCAGTGCAGCTTTATTTTTTATTTTTTTGCTTTTAGGAGTGAACGCATAGCTAATTCTCGGAACAGATCGGGAAACGAAGGCCATCGCGCTGGTTCCGTTTCACTCGGGCAATGACATTTGATGAAAGCTAGTTGAGAATTTTTCCGCCGAATAAAGCCTACAAGTAAACTAGGATTGCAGATGTTTTGATGGATGTAGTCGGTTACAGTAAAGAACAAAGAAGCGTCTCGGTGTTATAAGCTGTTAAGTGGTTTATTGGACGGCACTCGGCGACAATGCACTATGGCGACAGTCAAGGCAGAAGCACTGGCTCCGAGCGCGAGCGGCATTTAGAAGAGGACGACCCACTAGGAGTCGCTGGAGAGCGCAACCTTTAAGCAGTACCAATTGCTTCGCCACAATTACCCCGGGTACGAAAAGGGAGCCGTCCGGCGACCTAACAGCTCGTTACTATGAGTGGGTCATAGTAGGCCTTGAGGCGCTCCACGTTGACTATGTCGCGCCCTCGACGGCGCATGTCCGAAGCTGGTTCGATGGGTTCGATCAGGTAGTTAACCGGGGTTGTGCGCTCGACGACCCGGTAGGGGCCTTCGTATTTCGGCAGTAGTTTTGAAAAGAGGCCGGTTGCAGTGGTAGGGACCGAGAGCCATACGAGCGCTCCGGGGAGGAACGTGGACTCAGAAGTGGTGGTGCCACCGCGAAGGCTCTTCTGCCGCTCTTGTTCGTGCGTTGTAAAGGCCTTTGCAAGCTTGCGACACTCTTCAGCAAGCCTGGCTGTGTCAGAAATAGGCGCACAATCAGATGGATCCGGCTTGTAGGGTAGTAACGTGTGAATGGTGTGCAACGGGTGCCTTCCGTACAACAGGAAGAAGGGTGAAAAACCAGTAGTGCTCTGAGGGGCGGTATTATAGGCGTAGGTGACGAAGGGCAGAATGGCATCCCAATTTGTGTGATCGGCGGCGACGTATATTGAGAGCATGTCGCCGAGCGTGCGGTTGAAGCGTTCGGTTAGGCCATTCGTCTGCGGGTGGTAAGCAGTAGTTTTGCGATGAACAGCATGGCACTCTTTGAGAATGGCTTCGACGACTTCCGACAAGAAGACACGGCCTCGATCGCTGAGAAGCTCCTGGGGTGGACCGTGACGCAGCATGAATCGGTGTAGCAGGAAGGAGGCAACATCACGCGCTGTAGCCGCTGTGAGGGCAGCGGTTTCGGCGTATCACGTTAGATGGTCAACGGCGACGATGGCCCAACGGTTACCAGCCGACGTCAGAGGAAGTGGTCCATAGAAATCGATGGCCACGCGCCAAAAGGACGGTTAGGTCAAGGTAATGGTTGTAGACCGACTGGTGACACGTGCGTTGAAGGTTTTCAGCGTTAGCAATCGAGGCAGGAGCGGACGTACTTCTGCACGTAGCGGTACATCCCTCGCCAGAAGTATCGTTGTCGAATGCGGTGGTAAGTTTTGGATACCCCAGAGTGCGCGCATTGCGGATCAGAGTGGAAGGACTCGCATATTTCAGCACGCAGACTTCGGGGTATAACAAGTAGCCACTGGCGGCCGTCGGCGTTGTAATTGCGCCGGTGCAGTAGGTCGTCACGAATGGCGAAATGGTGGGCTTGACGACGCAACGCGCGAGTGGTTGGGGTTGTCGACGGATCAGTGAGCAAGTCTATTAGCGAAGCGATCCATTTATCCTTGCGCTGCTCGGTCGCGATGGTGTGAACATCGATAGAAGAAACAGCAGTGTGAGACACTGAGCAGGAGGCATTGAATGGGAGCACAGCACCTCCACCAATTTGTTAAGTGGTTTATTGGACGGCACTCGGCGACAATGCACTATGGCGACAGTCAAGGCAGAAACACGGGCTCCGAGCGCGAGCGGCGTTTAGAAGAGGACGACCCACTAGGAGCCGCTGGAGAGCGCAACCGTTAAGCAGTACCAATTGCTTCGCCACAAGACTAGTATTCCTTCAAAGAATGCAAAAAATAGCTCCTGTGAGCGATATACCACACGACGCGGATGTTTCTAAAGAAGGCAGGTACAGTCGAAACCCGCGATAACGAAATCCCGAGGGAACCAAATTCTCACCGCAACGAAATATTTACGGAGCACCGGCGAACGCCCATGCACTTCGTAACTCGCGACTACGAAAGATATTCATACCGCAGTCCCTCAATAACGAAATTTTTGAAACACGATTGCGCAAATAATCTACTCTCGCAACATTAACTACATTCGAAAACTGCTGAAATGCATTCATGCTACACTTGAATTGCGCAAAACTATCGCTACAGCGCACTTGAGAAGCAGCCGCATTGAGTGTTTAAAAAACCATAAAGCTGGCGACAATGATGATGATGATGGCTTGCCGAAACACGTGCTCGTTATCGCGGACTACGTAGAAAAATCCACATTCCTCATGGAGTTTTGTTCGTTGGCTTGGCTCTGTGCTTGGCTTTGTCGGCTTTGCGCGCACATAGTCTCGTGTGTGGAGCCATTTGTGGAGCGTTTGCTTGGTCGCTTGGTGCAACGTGAACTGTGTGTTGCGTTTGCTTCGTCCCATTTCGCTGCCTGGGAAGATGCCGCCTCCAACGAAAAAGGGGAAGTTCATCACGCTGGAAGATAAGGCTGCAATCGTCAGTGAGGCGGGAAAGGGCAGGAAAAAATGGACATCGCCGAAGAATTCGGCGTTGCGTGCAGCTCGCTGTCGACGATTCTGCGCTGATCCGCGCTGATCCAGCGGGGCCGGAAGAAGGTTCGCCTGTAGGCGCACTTGATGACGGTACTGGTGACGGCGCAGTGCCGCCGTCACTGACCAGTGCATGGGACGAACTTTGTGCCGTGGCAAAGGAGATTCCCGATCGAGAGGCATGAAATTGCTGCATGGTAAGGCCCGCCAAAGCGAACTTACCGACTTTTGGAAATAAAATGTGTTTTTTGTAAATTCCATGTCTTTTCTGCCGCATTCTCGCGCCAACAAAATTCCCGCAAGAGCGAAATTTTGTGCTTTCCCCGCCGATTTCGTTATTGCGGGTTTCAACTGTATCACGAAAATGTAAAAAAGATGTGGGAGAAAAAAAAAACAATAGCGAACATACGAATTCTCGAAAAAAAGATACACGTGGCTCCTGAAGTGGTGCTTTTCCCGCACGCTTACTTCCACTCATTATTTAAGGATGAGCTTCTTGAGCACATGGATTATCAAACAGTGTTCCTAGAAAGTGGAAAGGACTATTTTGTGCAGTTGTAACCAAAATAGGATTCGATCACGCAGGGACAACAGTGTCAGTTAACCGGCT
>NC_051183.1:106720281-106772659 GCF_013339695.2 Rhipicephalus sanguineus
CCTAAATACCATAAGACACTGGCGCCCCACAGTGGGGGAGCGCCTAAGACCACGTGCACTAAGACACTGGCGCCCAACAGTGGGGGAGCGCCTAAGACCACGTGCACTCAAGCTCTGATTTCGTTGAATGTGCAGTTTTGAACTCGAGGCCCCGCGCGCGGAAAAGAACGACACGATGGGGTGTGCTTCGGTACTGTTAAGTACGTGCCCGCCGCCCCTCTCCCCGTTACCAGAAAAACAAAAGCATTCCTGGCCGAAGCAGCCAGAACTATGTTGTGAGCTGCCGGACAACCGAGCGAGAGAAGTGACGAGCAATAGTCCTCGCCGGGTGCCAGTCGAGGTATTGTGCGCGCACCGCAATTATTCTCTGACGTCGACAACACTCGCTTTACTAGTGAAACGTCATACGGGACCTCTGTATGCATCATTCTAGTGGCGATGTCGCGTAAAAACTCTCATGAGCACTCACGCTTGCTTTAAAACCAAATTCAAATATGTTAAAAGCAACGTTCGTCACTGATAATCGGTCAGACGTGCCCACGCATGCGGGACTATCAAACAACACAAGCATGTCGAGCTTCCAAATTTGGTGTCAGGGGTCCTATTAATGCCTGCGCTCTTCTTGAACCTGCTCGCTTTCCCAGGAGCTTATATAGTGAGCCAAGCTTCTAGACAACGGGAGATCTCAATGTCACAGACATGCTGAACAGTTGCTAATATATTGCTACGGAGTAACATACGCAAAAGAATTTAACTTGCGAAAAAGTATACGCAACACTTGCGGTGGTGTACCGCGGTTCGTCGTTGCGTTGCGAACACGTGTACTGCAGCACTTACGGTGGTGTACCGCAGTTCGTCGACATTGTGTCCCTGATAGCACATGCACATCACCGGCGGATAAATAGGATGTCATCCTGCTCCTCTGCATAGGCTGCATCACGGCATAGGTCTCTGAAATAGCTTTTTTAAGCCAGTGCGAGAAAGAAGTGTACGTAGGTGCCGTCCTTTTGCATAAGCGCTACTGTCGAGAGAATGAGGATTTGCTTGCCTATATTATCGCTCGTGGCCATATAAGTGTACAGGTGTTTCCAGCTTTACAAAACGCTGGAAAGCTTACCCACCGCCAGACTCTTTCTCTTGCTAAGTTATGAGTGGTTTGTCTCCGCAATCACTACGACAACAGAACTTTCACGTATGCGATTACTGTTCGAAACTGAACTTAATGCAGCGATTTGTTGTGAATGACCTGCATTCGAGGGAATACTTGCGCAGCCTAATAGGGGATATTAACTAGTACAGCGCCATCTGTCGACAATCCCATAAGCTGAATTCGCCGTGTTTTGTTGGGCGGGAAAAGAAAACCAGCCGCGTATCGCAGCCTTTCAGGCACTAGCTATTGGTTTTATATCTGCGTTCTGCGATGACTTCCCAATAATTCATGTACTGTTCAGGCAACGAGATACCCCTGAGAATGCCGTGAACAACGGAACACTATCTTAAATCGAATTTATGGTTATCTGAACCAAGAAAAAGAATGTACCAACGCGAACTTGTTCCCCCAACAAGATCGGCACTGTGCTTTAGTTGGAGAATGACTGGCGCGCCAAAGTGCTCTTCAACCTCGGTTCTTATTTCTCCGTGCAATTTAGTTGCTCGGCTGGGACGAACCTAGGCTTGCAGAACAATATATTACGATATATGCATTTGAGAGAGACGGCCTACGTCGTACACGAGCGAGATAACCTGGTTGATCAACATTGGCTTGTCGGTGTTGCAGATCGACGAAGCAATGATTTACGTATATAACGTGTGTCGGCAATAAAGCAGCGGCAGCGCCGCCATACGAGATTTGATCGGCGCAATGATTTCCAACAAGTATCTGTTTGGAAGCTTCGCAAGGCAGTGTGCGCAGAAGTACGCAGTCCGCATACCGCGCCTATCCTTTGCTTTACACCCACATATCCCTCTCTCTAATTTTTAGTTGCTTTCTTCAGTCAGCGTGTACGAACTAGTAGAGTAAGAGTTACAGAGCCGTACACTAGATGAAGCTGCTTGTTCGGTCCATCATCACACTGATCTTCCCGCCGATCACGGGCCCTCGCGTGCCTCCGTGCATAACGACGGAGGCGCGATTATGCACGCCTCCGTGGCATGCGAAATCAAAGAGCGCTATATTTTGAAAATGTATGTCAATGAACGCACACGTATACGTTCAAGAAAACCAGAACGACAATACTAAATCCGCGTTATTCATTACGACCACAAAACATTATTAACAACCAGTGTGCAGTAAAATAGCATTACTCGGGCCGCTACCATTGTATACAGTTGAAACGTGCGATCAGTATTTTTTTTTGCTTGCTGCGCACCGTTCATGCACATGTCCATGCCTTGTTTATTTCGAAGCCCGCCACGGTGGTCTAGTGGTTATGGCGCTCGGCTGCTGACCCGAAGGTCGCGGGATCTAATCCGGCCGCGCGGCTGCATTTTCGGTGGAGGCGAAAATGTTTGAGGCCCGTGTACTTAGATTTAGGTGCACGCTAAAGAACCCAGGTGGTCGAAATTTCCGGAGCCCTCCACTACGGCGTCTCTCATAATCATATGGTGGTTTTGGGACGTTAAACCCCAGATATTATTATATTATTGTTTATTTCGAAAACCTACAACATACGCTACTGCAAATGGTGTAAAGATACTTGTGCCTAAAGAAGTGATCCGAGAAAAGCACCACAGCCTTCCACAGGTCGCGCAGAAAGATAGTGGTGTAGATATCTGACGAGTGTTTATGACGCGTGTATAAAATCGCAGTGGGATATATATGGAGATGTACTGCAGTGCAAGGTTACCTTAGATGTTTCGCACTCACGTCTCCTTTGCAATGAACACTTTTCTTGGACGCCTACCTCAGATCGGAAGCGCGCGCCAGTATAGCGAACAGCAGTTCGGCATTGCGAAGCGGCACGCGTCTTGCAGCTGCTTCCGGTGAGTTTTTAAGCGCGCAGAACTCAGATATTGTGTTCTTGTCGATTAGTGGCAGCACAGTGACCATTCAGATCTGGGTGTCGAATAAAACTGCCGCACAGTCTTGGCCCGAAAGATCCACCAAAGACTGCTCCTCCACACCTCCGTAGCCGCTAGCGGACGATTTCGCGACAGCGTCCAACAAAAATAGGCGGAAGCGCCCAGTGTTGCCGGAGCACCAAGCATTATCAATATCCCCTATTAGTAAGATATAAGTTGCTTCCCAAGAAAATATCCAGGTTGTCAAAAAATAGTTCACGACGATTACGATACTATCTAATACGAATTCTGAGCGCAGCTGTTTACTTGCATTCATTTTGCAATAAGTTGAGTAGCGACTGCCTGGCCTACCGAGAGACCGCGGAAGGGAGCGCGTGGGCGCGTTCCGCAAGAACCGCCGCAGACAGGCCTCCCTTTATGCTGTGCTTTATTTTCATTATATCATTTCGGTAGACACCCTCGCCCCATACCTTAGTGATGACGTCATCGGCGACCGCACAACGGTGCGCACTACTGTGGCGCCGCGGGTGCCCGCCGCAGAAAATTCTCACCACTTTCCTTCCCTCCTAGCGCTCTCTTCGCTATCCCCGTTTTTCATCCTTCGCCGCTCTTTGCGTTCGCTCTCTTTCGTCCTGTTTGCGCTCTGCCGATCATGACGACGCCGACGCCACTCAAAGCATGAACGGGCGCCTGAGAGCGCTGCGCTCTCAGGCACCCGATCTCTTCTTGTAGCGTCACTTACAGAGTTCTAATGGTGCTGTAAAGTCCACGACAAGTATATATGATGGAATAAATATATTTAAATGTTTGAGTTTATAATTTTTGTTTCATTGACAGAGCATGTAGGTAAAAAGACAGTGAGTATAGTAATAACTGCACCAGTGAAACGGCCGTACATAATAATTTTAATTGTAATCATAATTTTATATGAAACGCCGAATTTCATGAATTGCACGTGGATAAAATTATACATTTTACATCCTGGCAATACTCATAGTGTATTCCTGCGATTTTTACCTTCGTAAACAAGCAGAGTTTGCCACATGAAGTGCTCCTAAAGAACACTTTCCATGAAAACTTGCAGCATTTTTAAATAAAGAGCTGCGAGAAAACGCGTCCCAACTTCAAATTGAAGTCAATCTTCAATGTATTTGAATGTTCTTCAACTCCCCCTCAGCAGAGCGTCAGCACTCGGAGTCAGTGACAGAGCAGGAGCCAGCAAGCCATTTTCGAGGACCACCAATGATGCCCGCTTGTCCGAGACAGTCGCGTTACAACAAAGGTAATAGATGTGCACAGGTCAAAAGCAATGCATTGCCTATGATACATAGAGCTTTGGTTCTCCCAGTAACTAACATCACGCTTTAAAGTTTACTATTTAAAAAAGCCTTTATTAACGATTTTTAGGCTTGTAACAGATGAGCGTTTTGTAACCCTCTGGTCTGTAGCATCTCCATCCTCCTATAGGCTTCGTTATCTCTGGTATAGTTGCAATAAGGGTTCCATTTGGTTTCTGGTGAAAATAAGTTTAGTTTGAAGATTATTGGTACATGCGGCGTTCAACTCTTTGAGACCAGAAACTTAATGCGACTTTTCGGCTAATGATATTCTTCAAAGACATAAGCTACTCAAATGAGTTCACATAAAGCAGCTATATGAAACAAAATTGATATTAAACTAGAGGCCTTCACTTTCAAACTAATGACTATTTTATTAAGTCATTCTATTAATAAAGCTATAGCATATGTGCTGCCACCTTAAAGCACAACCGCAAGAAAATGCGAGCCTGAGTGAGAAGCATGTTCTCTTCATTGATGTAGCATACCTGTAGGGAACTCCGAGCAAATTTTGACATTATATATGGGAAAAGTCGCTTTGAAGGGCTTGTAAATTGAGGTGTTTTTGTTGATACCGGAACTATAAAAAAGTTGGCAGTGCCCACGCATTCTGGAAATCGATTTTGTGCGAATGAGTTGGCAAGTAGTAGATATGCCGGATTCTTGTGCTTTGAGTCTTGCGCAACGACGTGGATCGACGTGTAGGGGTAAATTTAGCAGTTCTGCGCATGTCGTTGGTATGGCAGGCAGGGCTGCTACACTGACGTGCAGAGGGTAGTAGCCCGTGCTGCGACGTAAGTTTGGAACTTTCGTTGAAGGGACGTCCATTTAATTGCGACGGATTACTAGCTACGGTTCGATGATATACATATCATAAGTAGTGGTCATGGGCGTATTCGCGGAACGCTTCACTATAGCTTGCGGAGTAAATATATATGAGGATGTTGTATTTGCAGATAGCTAAAACGGCAACAACTGCCGTCACACAGACCACACGCTTTCATAGGATCATTTTGCTTAGCAGCTTGAAGTACTGGCGCGGTTCTGTGGTAGAATACTTGACTGTCATGCAGAATGCGTGTATTCAATTCCGCCACGAGCCACGATTTTTTATTGTTTGCTTCGATTAGAATTTTTCGCTCATCGAAAACGTCGTCGTCACCGCCGCCGCCGTGTTTTCTGCATAATGGGTTTTTGTACGCAATGGCGTTAAGATTTTCAAAGTCTATTCTCACTGTTCGTGGACTGTGAATCACGTTTGGTGCATACCCGTATACCACGGGCGGTGTTATGCAGGTATGGGCCATGCGTGACAGGTGGAAAGGCTTTCATGATGTACGCGACAGCCAATCGAGGTATTCATCGCGTGACCTGTGCATCGTGTTGATCATGCACTCATGTCCTCTCAATACTGTGTTTGGTATATACCATGCTAAGTAGACGACCACGAGAGCGCCCAGACGTAGACGGATAGATAGATAGATAGATAGATAGATAGATAGATAGATAGATAGATAGATAGATAGATAGATAGATAGAGATAGATAGATAGATAGATAGATAGATAGATAGATAGATAGAAACGCTCAAAGTGCATTTCGTTCGCTAAGAAATGATTTGAATTTAACCCTGTCAGACGCCACCTACGAAGAACATCCGTAAATACCTCTGCATCAATACAAAGTTATTTCAAGGCGCTCGATATTCTATTGCAACAAAAGTAATGTCATAATACGCTAATTTATGTCTGTTATAGTAATTAATTTTATCAAAAGTGTAATTAAAGATGTATTTATTTGGAATTCAGTCATGCTCTTTTTATGCATAAATGGAATCAAATCTAAGGCAAGAAATATAGTCCAATTCGTGCTCGGCTTTGTCCCTTTCGAGCAAATACCATTTATACTTTTGACGTGGTTTGCGGGAAGCGGAACGTCGAACGCCTCGTCTAACGTTGTAGTGCCTTCAGCAAAATAATCATATGCAATATCACACTGCAAATTGATGTTAAATAAGGACGAAGTTATTATGCAGTAGTTTCAATTCACCCATAGCTCAATTTATCTTGCTCTTTTCTAGCCGCTAGTCGACAACTAGCAAAAACAAGTGGTGTACGCATTTGTGTGAGTAGAGTCTCAGAGGGTTAAAACACAGCTTTACCCACTTGCTGCAAGCGACACGTGATCTGGAAAGAACTGCTTTTCGGCCCATGCATTTGCATGACCTATGGTAGTAAGAGGCGGTGCACATGCATGCGACACGCTGGAATGTCCCTGAGACAGCACTCTGATATTTATCTAAAAGCGACAACCAGAAGGCAGAAGTGCTTTGTGTTGGGTCACATTATAGCGGATCTGTATATTCCGAGTCGAAATGGAGTTCTGTAGGCACGTTGTCCCTAGCTCCAGTATGTGCCGAAGAAATTGCACAAAAGCCACTATTCACCATGCTCCACTAAAGATGAGGTGTCCGAGGGCAAAAACGTATGTGCCACACGAATTGACCAAACCGCACTGTTAACTGCTGACCGGTAAAGTTTAAAGGAATAACTTGCAGAATAAGTGATTAGCAACACTTAATGGAGTAAGATAGTAAAAGTAAAATGAGAAAAGACAGCATACAAGCAAAGCAAAATACAAGTAAAGAACGTGTTACAGTGCGTTATTGGCTTCCTGGTTGTTACTGATAATATAATGTCGAACACTACAGGAAAGCAACCAGCCAAACAGCAAAAAAATAATACTGCACATCGGCGCAATAAATTATCATGTAAATGAAATCGCAGAAACTAAAAACAAATCCACCGACAAAACGGTACTACCTAATGTGAATTCTGACCGCAGATTCCGGTTGGGGCAAGGCCAACTGTGTTTGAAGTTTTGTTTTTCCTCAAGGTATGGATCACAACATAAATTATAATTGTTGTGAAGTTGGACAGCACCCACTGCGCCATTATTCGTCTTTCTGCGGATAAGCCAGGTACCCGCTACGCACCTGTAAGGTATTATGTGCACTTTGTTGATGCTGCATGCGGCTGATGACGATGAAGAATTATGCCAGAGCACTTTGCAGTAGGTGGAAAATCGTTGCGCAATTACGATTCCGCGATGACTGGTTGTTATTTTCTTCTCCTATGCTATATTGCATAAGTTAACGCGATTGCTTGCTTGATATGACGTCTGTATAGGGTCGTTTTGCAAAGGCGTTCCCGCGCCAGCGTGGTAGAATACTCGACAGCACCACGCAGGGTCCGGGTCCAAGTCCCATTCGATTCTGGGTATTTTTTTTCTCATTTTATTTTTCATGTTTATAGGTTACTCTTCCATGTCTATCGGTTATGCCACCGACGGCGACGCCGCTCAACGCAAGAACGGACGCCTAAGAGCTGCGCTCTAAAATTGCCCAGCTTGCAATGAGCCGCGCAATGCTGGGGCACAGCAGAGGTGGTCGGCACTCGGCTTGTCCAGGCTTCTTAAGCTGGGGCAAAGTCCCGCACTGTAAGCGTAACCTTAGTTCCATAGGCGACCGCTACAGGCGCAGCTCACGTGAAAGAGAAGTGTTCTTCCTTTTGTTCTTCGAGAGCCTTGATGATGATACTAACGCAGGCAAAACCACATATAGCATAGCCAACTGTAGTATGCGGTGCTCGCTCCACTCCGGCAGTGCGCTTCGATACTATTAACATGAACGAAGAAGACAAGGCGACGGAGCGGAGACCTCGCAAGGCAGCAGCAGCGCGGGCTCGCCGCGAAGACACTGTGGTAAGAGTTTGCGAGGCTACAGAGAGACGTCAGCATCGTGCGGACCCCGAGACAAAAGCCCGCGAAGCCGAAGCAGCGCGGAAGCGGCGGCAAGAGAACCTCGATGAGGTACGGGCGCGGGATGCAGCGGCCAAGCGCTGAAAGCTGTCGCTACCTGAAGTTGGTGGCGCCGACGCGCGCTTCAAGAGCCATTTCCTAGACCACACGTTCGGCCACAGCTGCAAGGTCTGCGACCGCTAGTGGTTCGACAACAACCTGACCACAATCGCTACTATAACAAAGTGTGACTTCTTTATATGACAGTAGAGGAATTTTACGGAGCATTCACGGTTTACCCGATTGTCTCCCAGCCAGCTCCTCAATGATCATTCATTCATGATGTGGCATGACTTTTTATCCTTTTTTCCATTTCTTCTCTTTCTTTCTCGGTCTGTATTTGTGGATTCATCTTATTTTTATATCTTTCCTTGTTCTTCTCTTTCTGCCTTTCTTTCTTTTTCTCTCTTGATCTCTGTTTCTCTACATGTGTTCTTATGCCTGTTACTTTCTATATCTTTCTATCTCTATTTCTCTCCCTCACTCGTTCTCTCGCCCATCCGAGTTATTCTATCACATACCGGACAAATGGCGCTGCGGGAGAGAGCGCGCCGGCCGCACGTGTCCAGGGACCGAAGCAGAACATGGCGAAGTGAGCTCGTACCGGCATGAGGTTTCTTGTCTGCACAGCGAACCGGAGAATGGGCTGCCATAATAGCTCTGCAGTAAAATGCAGCAATGGTAAATTAAGGCCGGACAGAGTGTAGCAACACTTGAAATTTCTTTATGTTTAGCAGGATTGAAAGTTGGGCGAGTTGGTTGTTTATGTTTGTTTCCGTGCGATGTGCAATGGTATGCTTGCTATTTTAACGAAATATTCTCAGTGGTATGAATGAATTTGTGAACCGGATGGCAGTGGTATGCCGAGCGCTTAACCTTACACGGGTGGTCGCGGCGTCGAAACATAGATGCGGGTGAGCGATGGAAGTCGTCGTGATAAATTCGGTCATGAAAAAGTTTGTGAAAGTGTGAATGAATGGTGACTTTGAGACGACGTGATAAGCTTTCGATATGAATGCGATTTCAAAGAGCCATGACGCCACAATTACGCGAGTAATAAGAAACAAGAAGCGTACAGCTGTGTGTTGCACGGATTGTGTGCTTTTCTGTAGATTTCCTAAAAATTCAGTGTCACCTCTCTGCCGTGCGTTGCACAGCTTTGCGTAGCGAGGAGTCCCAGGTCTGGATCCCGAACATGCTTCGGAAAATATTTTTGAACTATTTTGACGGCAATTACCCGCCGACAGTGTCCACATATAACGGTTATCGCAATAACAATCCTCATCATGCGGTACTGGCATTATTCACTCAGAATGTTAACGCGGTAGCGTTAAACAGGCCGTTTCGCTGGAAGTCCGGCGTTGGTGTCAGCGTCGCTGTCTGCGTGGTTGGTTGTGAGCGAAAACTCAGCGTTGTAACTGACCGAAAAATCGATAAAGATGCAAATAAAATAAAATAAATATATTCACTTCGAGTGACAATTGAACCCACGCCTTCTGCTTGGCAAGCAGGTGTTCTACCGCATATCGACGTCTTTGTTTGTAACTGCTTCGGAGAATAAAAACAATACCTAAATGTCTTGTAGTGGGAAGAGTCTCCCAAACGCGTGCAATATTGCGTGGCCCACGCATAGAATCGCGCCTGGCGTCAAAGCATGTGTATTGGGCAACGAGCGGGTGTTTTGTAGCCCGACCCATTAAAAGCGCTCAGACATAATAATTCGTCATCAGCAGCAAAAGCATGAACAAAGTGAGCAACGACGTAGGTTCGCGTGTTGCCATACGGACACGTAGTGGACCTTCCGCTGATTCGCAAAAATAATAATGGCGTAGTGGGCACTGCCGAACTGTACTTGCAGTAGGCTTTCTAGGCTAGTTTGAAACGACCAACGTTACGCGCACACTCTTTCTTCCTCACGGCATGATTCAGACATGCACCGAGAACCGAAGCTAGGCTAGCACTTGAGAAGGCGATGCGCACGGGGCCCGATTGCGCTATCGCATTCTACTCTTGAAGGCGAAGCTTCAGCGTACTGCAAGTTTTTTAAAGCAGACATGCGCGTTTCGCTCTCCTCTCTCTGCACAAAATCTCCCAGCAGGCTCTTATAAAGGGGTCTTGCCGCTGGACTGCAAAGTCGGCAAGGTGGTACCTATCAGTGCTGGGCAGTATCGTCACTCGGTATACGGAGACTTGGCATGTACCATGTCGTCGCACTAACTATGGATTGGAAACACTACATTACCGTCTTGCAAGTGCAACAAGCAAGTGAAAATTAACTAATATGATCTGCGTATATTGTCTAAAACTGACGTGTTAAACTGGATGTGCTGATTGTGTTGTTCATTATTGTTGGACGATTTCTGTAATGGTTACGTAGTTTCATTGGTTCATGCATTACTTTGTTATGAATATTTTTGTATGTACTTCTAAGTTGTTATTCTATTATTTGCTGTCATGGGTGAGCGTGTTGTTTTTGTATTGTCGCTTTCGTTTGCATACAATTTTTGTATTTTGGTAATTTTTTGTAAATTTCTGTTTTTGATTTTTTTCTGGGAGAAGCGGTCAGTCAACCTGTGAAATGGAGCTATTTTCCATTTGCATCAAATCTAGTGTACAGTGTATTTTCGTGTATTTGTCACGCAGTTGAATAAACCCAAACTCAAAAAAAAGATACGCGTATCTTAGATACAACCTTGGACACTCCTGATTAGTTCGTATTTGTATCGT
This sequence comes from Rhipicephalus sanguineus, assembly GCF_013339695.2. Lineage (NCBI taxonomy): Eukaryota > Metazoa > Arthropoda > Arachnida > Ixodida > Ixodidae > Rhipicephalus > Rhipicephalus sanguineus. The sequence continues at coordinate 106,731,224 of NC_051183.1, forward strand.
GATACGACTCGAAAGATGTTTATCAGTATCTGGATTTCCGATACTTTACGGGTGTATGGCGCATCTTCAGATAAAAGACATATCGATCGCAACACGCGCGTCAAATCAAAAACTCACAGGGTCTCTTATGCATTCGCCTAAAACGACAAAAAGGCGAAAGCCAACTCCTTTTTCGTCGTGTATTGATCCTCCATAACTCCTCGGAAAGCTTTCTGCACCAAACGTGGTTTAGCACTGCCTCTAGGATCGGAGGGATTGCAACCTTTCAGCACCTTATCTGGGCTTGCACTGCCTCCGTGATCGGCCGACCTTTGACCAAGCGATGATGTCATGTGACCTCATGTTATGTGACGTCACAAATTTTGGCGATCTATGATGTAACAATAACATCGTATAAGCTTCCCAAGCAACGCTTAGCGGCGCTGCTGCTCTTGACAGGCAGCGCCATCTCTGGCAGAAAAAGAGAAACTAGAGTGTTCGCAGCGCCCGTTTTCCCTTCTCTCCACCGCGTTGCTGCTCGCTTCTGTGCACGTGCAGAGCTCTCGCGGTGCACTTTCGGCGCCTCGCAATGTACCGCTTGCAGTGCGGCTTCAAATGATTTTCAAGCTTGACTGGCACTTCCGAAAAGCGAACTTGATAAAACGAGAAAGGCTGATCAATCACGTTAACGGTGAAGAGCAGACGATCGATCGACGACAACCACCCGACTCAAAGCGAAATGCATTTCCCAAGTCGCGATTACACGTGTAGGACGTATACCTCTAGGTAAGTCTCATTCTGTCATGTTAAAGATGAAAAATGGTCCACATGCACTCCGAAATGAAGCCGAACACGCTATCGATGTTCTGCGGCGTGGACTACGAATCATATGTTTGTTGTTTTGATATGGCATGCTTACAGTAGCAGCCGTGTACTTTCGTGAACAAACGTTTGCGGCGTGCGAAAAAAAGATTATACGGCCATGGCACTGCTTCCTGAGAAGGTTAGAGTCAAGTCCTCCGTGCCGCTGGAGATCACCCACCGATTAAGATGCGAGGCAGCTAGCTGAGCCTTAACCACTGTCAAGCAAGATGAACTGCTCGCCTCGTTTTTTCGGCTCTCGCGTCATGCTTGCAGTCTCTTTTTATGATATTGACTTGACAGGCGTATAAAACCTGTTGCGTGAACGCGGCTAGAAAATCGCACAAAGTCAGAATGTGGTTACTTCAGGGTTGCAATTGCAAAGCATGTATTAAGTGCCAGTTATATTTAGCGGCTTAAATATATCACCCTATAAAGTGACAAAAACAAAGCAAACCTGCAGAACCATGTCAAAGCTTGCTGAAAATGCACAGATGTCCGTTCCGGCGTGATAAAGCAGCCTTCCCGACGCGTGAAATGCAGGCGCCGAACTTCTGACAATGTGCGGAGTTCAGTTGAATTCAAACAACCGCGCAACGCTAACGGTATAACGCGATGTGAACGTTCGACAACGACGCGTAGGTCTCACGAGCACGGGAATCAAAACACAGTCGCTTCACCTACACCGTAACTGGACTTTAACAATGCGAGAAGACAGCGAGTAATCATTACTGTAGTCGCTGCGGGCATGCGCCCCGTTACTTACCGATTCAGGTAGTCGGAACGAACGAAAGCGATGAACTGAGACAGCCAAAATAGAAGGCGAGACAGCGCTGTCAGCTATCCACGCTTGCCGCCTTTATTTCTCGTGCGACACGCCCGGGAACCGATACAGTTTAACACGTGAATCGTGTGCCTTGTCTGCACTGGTGGCTGGCCACTAAACCGCAATACTTCGGACCACGCTTGCGCTTCCGCGGGGTCGCTTCTGCCATCGTGGAAATGCGCAGCTTCGCACAGCAAGCCTCTCGGTTCAACGTACCCAGCTGACGGCCTCCCAGTTACCCGCATCGAGAGAAGAACGCGTGCGCACGTGCGCTACCGCTACCGTGAAAGGGGCTGAGTCGGCCGCGCGAAGGTTCAGAGCTTTCCGACAGAGCCACAGCGCGGCTGGCGCGGCGCTGTCGTCGGGCCGCAAACTTGAGCTTGGGTTCCCTATAGTGACTTCATGACGTGATCATTTTTCGCATTGTGTTGACGTCAACGTCGAGGAATGCCGAGAGACGTGATGGTCAACTTCCGCATTTGATGAGGCATCTAAAGATTTCATTTCAATAAGCATTGGGTGAACACCGCTTCCCAAGCTAATACTGCGTCACTAATCAAACTGAATGAAACTAAAGACAGAGACATTCTTTTATCTTTCCCTCAAGTCTCCCAGCGCGGGCTGGTGATGAAGTCTGTCCGTCGCTGCGGTGGAGCAATCACATGGTGGCGCTAATGCCGTCTCGATGACTAAAGCGCGCGAACGTCTACGCCCTACTGACCCAGTGTTTTTCTCATTTTTCCTTCTTTCTTTAGCTGTCACTGCCGCGAAATTTGCTTTTAACCACTGTTTTGTGCCGCGTACAGATGCGCGAGACGTCTATTGCGCAAATTTTTATGCTGCTGTGGCCTGGTTATCAAACTTTCTTTAGGTGATGCTTTGTTACGAAGTCGGAAGAATGTCAGAATGGGGTTGCCTTTCCTCTCGTGGCTTTCACACCGAAGCTCTATGACGAAACCCTGTGGAGCTAGTTTACTTACATGCTATGAAATTGGCACAACCGGTAGCGATGCTACATCTAATAGAAAAAGCATTTGCCTACCGGAAGATATCTTGGCGTACCGTATGCTTTCTCCCTGCTATCTTTATTGAAATAGTGATTAATATCATGTTTGATTGTTAGCAAAATAAGTGCTTTCTAAGCTGTTCTTCTTTTGAATCCCATACATTGCCTAGGTCTCTGTATAGTTTTATTTCTGGTCCGTTCACTAAAACGTTTCGTTGCAAATGCTGCCAAATAATCTCCCGCTTTTATTCTACTTTAACTGCATGCGTTTCATCTGCTATACCGTAGTTACATTCCATTGAGCTTATCGTTAAGTCAAGAGCACCTGATTACGAAGTATAATAATCTGGGTGCGCCTGGAGTATAACAAAAATTTCACATACTACATGATAAAATAACAAAAGTGAGTTTGTATTTTATTATTGCTCTTAGGGTGTTTATTAGACGGCACTCAGCGATAACGTGTAATGGCGACAGTCACGGCCAAGCACGAACTCTCAGCGCGAGCGGCGTCCTTTCAGGATAAACTAAAGAGGACGACCCATTAGAAGACGCAGGTTCCTACTGTTAGCGGCCGCATTTTCCACGGAGGAGAGAATGCTTGAGGCCCGTTTACTAAGATTTTATGTGTACATTAAAGAACCCCAGGTGGTCGAAATTTCTGGAGTCTTCCGCTACGGCCTTTTTGATAATCAGAGCGTGGTTTGGGTGACTAGCCGCAAAATTGTTAAATGCGAAGCATTTCTTAGCGAACCCAGTCAACCTTGAGCGTGTTTATCTATCTATCTATCTATCTATCTATCTATCTATCTATCTATCTATCTATCTATCTATCTATCTATCTATCTATCTATCTATCTATCTATCTATCTATCTACGTCTGCCGCGGTGGTATAGCGGTTACGGTGCTCGGCTGCTGACCCGAAGGTCGCGGGTTCGATCCCGGCTCGCATTTCGATGGAGGCGAAATGGTAGAGGCCCGTGTACTTAGATTTAGGTGCACGTTAAAGAACACCAGATGGCCGAAATTTCCGGAGCCCTCCACTACGGCGTTCTCATAATCATATCGTGGTTTTGGGACGTAAAACCCCAAATATTATTATTATTATTATCTATCTATCTATCTATCTATCTATCTATCTATCTATCTATCTATCTATCTATCTATCTATCTATCTATCTATCTATCTATCTATCTATCTATCTATCTATCTATCAACGTCTGGGTGCTCTCGTGATCGCCTGCTTCACTTGGTGCACACCAAAATCTGCGTGTGAGGGTAAGAGGAGTCGACGTATATGAGTGTCTGGTCATGACATGAATAACGTTAAAATCCTGTCGTGTATGTCGTCCAACTCTTGGCGACAGACACGTGTGGATCATACCTATAAACCACGGGCGGCAGTATGCAGGTATGTACCACATTGATTAACAGTTTGCATGTGCCTAGGAACGGCGACAACAGACAGACAGACAGACAGACAGACATGAAATTTATAAGATAGTCCTGAGGAGCACCGCAGCCGTTCAGGGCGGCAGCGCCGCGGGCCGGTCCCACGTGGGGAAAGGGAGTTCAAGCCTCACCGCCGCGTCGTGTGCCCTCTGGACGGCCCTTAACTGGTGCAGTAGATTCGAGCTCCTTAGCTCGGTACACCACTCTTCAGTGAGGCGTTGAGGGCCCCGTAAGGAGGGACACCGCCAGAGCATGCGACCTAAATTGCTTCACGCGCCATAATCGGGACAGTCCGGTTCAAAATCGTCCGTGTAAGGACTTGGGGTTGATAGACTAGGATAAGACCTATTCTGCGGCATTCGATGCGTGTTAGCCTGCGGCCTGGAGAGTTTCTCGTGAGGAAGAGGAAGCTTTCGCCTAGAGAGCTGGTAGTGCTTAGAAACCTCGTTGAACGTGAAGAAATGATCTCGAAAGACCTCCCAACCAGTCCCTGAGGTACCACCTCCGTCCAACCCGGCGCGGTGGGTTAGCTCGTGCGCGTGGGTGTAGGCGACCTCGTTGAGGTTAGCCACAGAGGATAAGTGCGACCTGAGATGAGCCGGAAACCACGTGATGGTGTGTGAGGAAATGACTCTGTCACCTAGGATGTGTGCGACCTCGACGAAAACGGGACCTGATGCAAAGGCTCTGACAGCCGCGCGAGAATCGGTGTAGGTTTGGTGTCTATTCTTGTCAAGTAAAGCGAGAGCCACCGCGGCCTGTTCGGCTCAAGCCGAGGTGGTATTCATGGGAGTTGCAGAGTTGAGAACTGCGCCACTGTGGTCCACTAGGACGACCGAAAAGTTTGCCGACCTGGCGTACTGCGTGGCGTCCACAAAGCATGTGAAGTGCGGGTCATCGCGAACTTATTTTAGTAAGGCCTCGCCTCTGGCCCTTCGCCTGCCTGCATTGTGGTGCGGATGCATATTGCGGGGAAGCGGGAAAGCAGCTATAACTGGCTCGCTGCTCCCTAGTAATGATAATTTTGCATTCTTCCGCAAGAGATGGATTACAACCCAAAACCTCCAGAATCTCCCTGCCAGTGGGCCAAATAAACAGCCTGGTAACCTGAGCCGTGTCTGCGCCTCGATAATTTCCTCTAACGTGTTGTGAAACCCAAGCTAATTAGCCTTGTTGTGCTGGCATTCATCGGAATACCCAGCACCCGTTTGACGCTTTTTCGAATGAGTATACGAGTATAATAAGCTTCGCCTTTTCGTGATTCTGTCAGGAGTGCATGGGCGCCACGTATATCACATGACTCATCAAGAACGCGTGGAATAACTTCAAGAGATCGTCCTCTCTGATTCCACCTCGACGTTCGATACCCGGGTAATTAACCGTATCATGCTGTCCATCCGCGGTGATTTTAGCGATCGTATGTCCGTTGCATCCGTTGGATTCGATGAGCGTACAGACATTAATAAATTAATTGTGAGATCAGCGCTGTCCCGACGAATGCAAAGAATAAAAATCACGGTCCCAGCAGGACTCGAACCCAGGCAATCTGGGTGGGAGTCAGGTATTTTACAACAGATCCATGTGAGGTCTTCAAAGAGCTTGGGAGGAACGCTATGCAGGCGTAATATCGGTGCATTATGAATTGTGGTTGCAGTGCTGGCTATCTAATTTTGTAACAAAGCAATAAACACTACATATGTACCTCTGCGTTGTAGGCGCCATGTCGCGTTAACGCCAATTGTGCTTCCAGTGTTGGCTCCGCTTTTACAGCAGTCTAACAACGTTACATTTGTATGTACCGACATTTGTATGTCGACCCCGGGAGTACGCCAACGAAAGTTACGTATGATATTCACATCATAGCACCGTAAAATGCGCTTCGTTTCGATAGCACTGACGTCTGGGCTCTAGCGTGACTGCTAAAGTTACATCAGACCTTAAGTTACCCTTTAAACGTCAGAGTAGTCGATGTTCCTCGTAAGGCCAACGATCTGCAGACAACCACTACACTTACAAAAACACATCGATCCACCTTCTAACGCTTGTCTCAAAGCCAAAAAATGCAACACAGACATTGCTCGTCGAGTGCTTCGCACGAAACCTATTCCCAGAAGGATTTCTGCCGAATTTTTATTATATTAGTAAAAATACATAGAAAAGAGATAGAAGAAAGAAAGAAATGTAGAAAAAGTGAGAAAACAAAGGCCGCCAAACTCTGCACTTCTTTGAGGATTGCACCACTAGTGCGAGGCTGCCTTATTTTTTTACATATATAACAATAAATTGACGATTTCGAAGTGGTTTTGCGACACAACCAAATTGATTTTATCTATTGATGCTATTGCAGATGTACGACATTTCGTATTTGGGGTAAGAAGTTTCACCGCAAGGGGAAGCAATGAATGCAATATAACAAACTATCATATACGTAGTGAGCTTGGCAGCTAACTCTTTTGTATCCGATCTCACGTAACACGAAAAACGCTGGTGTAAGAGAGCACGGCCGCTCCAGCGAGAGATCTCTTTCCGCACACTCTCTTCGCGTTGTGAGCTCAGTGCGTAGAAGGGCCTACAAGCTGCCCGCTGATGGCTGCCGAGATAGCCCGTGCGCCAACTGTCGCGACCCGCACCCTTAGAATGTAAGTTCAAAGTTGCTGCTCGAGCGACATCCCTCCCCCTCGAGTCTTTTCATGCTCGTTCAAGACGGGCGGGGCATTTCCCCTGCTTGGACAGCAAGCCTCCTGAGCGGCGTAAAGTCGCATGCGCCCTCGGAGAGACGGATATGGGCCAGCTCGTATGACCTCTGCTTCAGCCGCGTTCGTCGCCGCCGCCCGCGCGCTTTTACCCGCGGTAGAACATACGATGCACAGGTGGCTCATACCAATTTAAACCTTTTTTTCTGGACATGACGGCGACGACAAAAACCCGCCGAGAGTGTTCGTGCAGCTCCTATCGCATAAAATTATGTGCCACAGCCATCCCGATTGCTGTGCATAATTATTAATCATTATGCAAACTAATGCTCGACGTGAACTACCGAAAATGAAATGATGAGTTCATACTTTTCAACAAACGTGCTATGTAGCAGTACCGTTTAACTGGAATTAGGAGTGAAAAGAAATTTGTCGAATGAGCACTTAGGATCTATTTTCTTTCTAGATTTACATTAACTTTCGTTCACTCGTTTGGACTCAGTTTGACGACATTAGCTCCCCTGTAGTTATATTTTGGGAAAAGGGGGCTGCGAGCGATCAGAAGTGTAGCAGAAAAGGGATCGATTCATTCATTTGAATCAAGTTTTAGAAAAATTTGCGCTGAACAGATATAGCCGTTGATCTATACCAGGTTTCCCAGCTATCTTTTGCCAAGGGTTAAAAAATACAATATTACAGGCAGGTGAGTGAAATCAGTTGTCGGTTGCTGACAGCCACCTTGCGCACTGCATATATGTTTTCTTTTCTAATTAAAGAAATTTAACTAATGCCATTTAACTACATTGATAAGTACTGACGTTAGGCAAGCAGTTCCATTGCAAAGTTCGAGATCGTCTTCAGAAACCACCATTGCATATTTGCAATAAAGCAAGGCTCACATATACCATTTTTTCCAAGCTGCAAAGAAACCCTAATTAATTATTTCTAATTGGGCTATTATTAATTAGAAATATTACAAACAAAAATTGTGTATAATTCAAGATGGCTGACAGCTATTTGCAACTGATTTCACTCGCCTGCCCCTAATATTGCATTTCTTAACCCTTGGCTAAAACAGCTGGCACACCACGCCTCTGTCTTCCTCTCTCTACACACCACTTATATATATATATATATATATATATATATATATATGTATATATATATATATATATATATATATATTGAAGTGCATACCGACGCTAGCCAAGTCGGTCTAGGGGCAGTGCTAGTCCAGCGTGATCCAGAAGACGTCGAGCACATCGTCGCTTATGCCAGCCGGAAACTCTCCGAGACCGAGCGCCACTATCACTCCAATGAGCTGGAATGTCTGGCAGTGGTGTGGAGCGTGGACGATAAATTCCGCCATTATCTGTTCGGACGCAGGTTCACCGTGGTAACCGATAATGCCGCGTTGACTTGGATGTTTTCCAAGCAACAGCTCAAGCATAAGTTTGCTCGGTGGATTATCACGCTCCAAGAGTATGACTTTGAGGTGCGTCATCGCGCTGGGGTCTTGAACAACATCGCCGATGCCTGTCACGCAACCCACTCATGCGCGTTGAAGGAAGCAAGCCAAATCACATCTATTTTGCCCAAGTAAACGTGCGCAAAACCCAAGAAGAGGACGAGGACTTGGCGCCAATCATTGCATCTGTAACGGGCACGGAAACAAATCCGTTGTTTGCAATACGCAATGGTGTACTGTGCCGTCGTCAGTGGCACCACGACCTCTCGGAAGAACGCTACCTCTTGGCCGTTCCGAAATGTCTGCGTACCGAAATACTACGGGCCATTCATGATGATCCCGAAGGAGGGCACATTGGACAACGAGCCACGCTTCGCAAGCTGCAAGAACGCTTCTGGTGGCCGAAAATGCAGAGTAATGTGCGCTCTTACGTAGCCAGTTGCGAAGAGTGTCAACGGTTTAAACGACTGCCGGGGTGTCAGCCTGGACTGTTAACACCAGTGCATACCCGATCAGATATTTCATACGGTGGGCATCGATTACATGGGGCCGCTACCCACCACCACTGCTGGAAACCGCTACATCATTGCAGCTGTGGACTATCTGTCCAAATACGTAGAAGTGGCAGCCGTACCATCTCTTGCCTCCGTTCATTTAGTCAATTTCTTTGCAGCGCAGATTTGAATGGAGGCATGGCTTGCCAAAAAACTTATATCTGACCGTGCCACAACATTTCGTAGCCGGGAACTGCGAACGTATCTTTCCAAGGCGGGTGTACAGCACCATTACGCATCAGCGTTCCATCCGCAGACGAACGGCCTTACTGAGCGTACTAATCAAAGTATTCAGGCAAGACTCGCTCCGTACGCCAAAGTCGACAAGAAAGGAGAGGCCGATTGGGACGTGCACCTTCGGGCTGCTGGCTATGCAGTTAACACGGCGCTGCAGACGTCCACCGGTGCGACACCGTACGAAATCGTATACGGAAAGCTGCCCCAGCTGAAAGCGGTCCTCAGCCTAGACGCTCCTGTTAGCGTCACACGCCATGACAGCCGTACAGACGCCTGTCAGAAGATCAGAGCTGCGGCCAGGAAAAGAGCCGCACGAGCACAAGAAAAACAAAGCGCTATTATGACCGCCGCCGGCGCCCTGCACCGGAATATAAAATTGGAGACGAAGTGTCGGTGCAAAGGGCGGCAGCTGCCCGGGCAAGAAGTTACTACCGAAGTTCGAGGGGCCCTTCACGATCACCGAACGGTTAGGACAAAATACCTGGCGCTTACCACCTCAAATCCAAGCTTTGAACTCGATCGGCGGAAAAGGAACCTTCGCAGTGCAGTGTCACGCTTCAAGAAACGAGTGCGTCCCTTGGACTGAACTGTTGTTTCTTTTTGTTTGCCAGGTCCGCAGCGTAGCCGAGTGTGAAAGGCAAGAACGGCAATGCGGCTCGGCTGCTTGCGCGAGGAGCTGGGAAAGCACCAAGGAAAAGGAGGAAGAGTGTAGAATATAGAACAGCCGGCCCAGGAACGGGTGCTGTCTCTGTGTCTCGTTCATTACAATATAATTATATATATATATATATTATATATATATATATGGGTATAATACAACGGAGGCGTTGTCAACAGTGATATAAATTTTATTTCCCAACAGTTTCGGGAGGGGCCTCCCTTCCTCGGGGATGAGTTAAAACTGACGTCGAAGTTCGGCCTTGCTTCTTGCCGCGTCGCTCTCGCCCTCAAGGACATTTCAGAGAGTGGGGGAGATAGATTACGAGAAAAAGAGAAAAAAGAGAGAGAGGAACACCGACGAAGTCAGAAAACGAGGCGAGGGAAAAAAAATGCTAACTGTGTATGGCATGAAGTCGTTGAAGGTGTTTCTCGGTTCGCGTCGGGCGCAGGACCACCCAAAATTGTTGTCGCGGAGGGCAGAATGAGGCACCTGAGGGAAGAGCGTCCCCTTAATGGGTCGGCATACCGCCTTTCATCTCCGCCCGCTCCTTGTGAATAGGCTCCAAGTGGTAGAGGAGCATAAGCACTTTACATTGTACAAGTAGTGAAAAACATGAGCAAAAAATAAACAAAAAAGTAAGAAAAGAAAAGCAAGAGAGTAAACGACACTGCACACGTACGAGCCAGTCAAGAAACAGGCATGGTCCCAATTATGGTTCCGTGTTGCCAAATTCATTTTGGCTTATCTCTCGGAGGCAGGAGAGTCTTCCAGGGTCCTCATTTATGCGGGCTGTTAATGTTCTAATTTAAAGATAAAATATACCTCACGTTGTTCGCGCGCGCGCGTGTTTTGGAAACCGGACTGTAAAAGAGTTACGCTGATATTTTCAAAGCTGTGGTTTGGCAAGCGCAGATGTCTGGATAAGGTAGCTTCGGCAGTGAAGTGGCGTGGTACCGGTGATTATTAACCGCAGCCGAAATGGCGTGTCCGTCCCTACGGCGTCTCGCATAAACATATCGTGGTTTTGGGACGTTAAACCCCAGATAATTATTACTTACTTGGACTACAATCATTCACGCACTTTCGAAACGATGGAAACTGGTCATCTCCGTTCTTAACGCCTGTTCTTTGGCATTCTTTTGATGTTTCGTTGAAGATATACTAATTACAGGACCATTCTCATAAGTACTAGTGCAATTTGGTTTCTTTTTTAAACGTTGAAAAACTGCGAAGAGAGAAAACAGCACTCATTTTTGGCAGGCCGTACAAACGGTGGAAAATTTTGAAAGCAGGATCGCCCCTATATCAAAACCATGCGTTTTTTAATGGGGGCTAGCACGAGAGTGGCGACACTGCCACGACACTGGCCAGAGCAGTAGCAACAGCATGTGCGGTTCGAACTTCTCTCGCGAATAAAATAGATCGTTACAGGCGATCAATTAGTATAAAAATATTGAATAAGGGCGACCAATAGAAACGGAAAATGTAATAATGAGAATCAATAATGACAGGCTTTCAATTACGTGCGCCAGTTCAAGGGACCCTGAAACAGTTGTGACGATTTTGCACAAACACATTGAGCCGGAATACGGAGCCCGAAGGATCACTTGCAGACCAATTTAAGGTCTCTACGTCAAGTTTATCATTTCTTACATGACTCTAACCGTGCGAATCGCAACAGTGCGCAGCAACTCAGCTGAAACAGGTTTCAATTTCCTGTTTTCATGCTACTTAGAATGGTTGCATTATGCGCAGCACCAGCGACCGATCCGATTCGATAAGTCCAGACTACGTCACTGAACCTTCGCTGGACAGTGATCGTCGTCTGTCTGCGTTACAACATGCTCCGTGGAAATGTGAATTGCGCGACAGCGTTTATCTCCAGGTTTCTTTTCTCAGACGCCATAAAACGCCCTAGCTGCGTTTTACGCTACAAATCTGGGTATTCGTGAATTGCAAAGCTGCGACATTGTGTAAGGCAACTGGCGAGCTGAGGCACTTAAATTCACCCGTCCAGCGAGTGCCGGGCTCTCGGTATCCGATTAACGCCAACATCCACGCGTCTGCGGCTGTAACTTCACCCCTTGCCCGAGTATACGTGTAAAACGGCGCCAATGAGACCACCTATGACAGTACTATAGAGTCAATGACGCTGGCCCCTGCTAATGACACGGGCTTGCTCTCGAAGTCAGTACGACGGCCCTGTTTTCGTTATCTCTGCCACAAGACAATGGCAAGTACTCACAAGTTTCTTGCGCTAACTCAGCAGCCGCAATGTAAGTGCAGAATGAGCCTTCTCGTATACTTAGGGAAATGCTTCATGTAACATTGGCACAGCGCGCATGTGAAAGGCGAAAACATGATTGAGCTAAAAACTGAGGTTATTTGATTTCAAATCAGTTCTGCGGAATCCCGCAAGGTGGCGGAAGGGTTAAGAAAGGGAAAATAGACAACCACCCGTTGGTAGCACGAAGCCACAAGGAAATCTATACGGATTTCTCAGAAATAAAGCCTCTTAGTTGCCGAAAATTCGTCCTGGTCCGGGGTTCGAACCCGGACCAGGAGAGAAAAAGTTGGTTTCATGTGTCCTGTCACTTACCCTACTCCAATTGTCTGAGTAAGGATTTTAATACCGCTCTAGAATAACTAATCGATATGCTTCGCATGTAAAAAACAAATAGCCATGCGCCAAAAGATATTGTTACGGGGAACGTCGGAATATAGATGTATTTTGAATGGATACGCTAGCGCAGAGATCGGTAGCGATAATGCGATAATGTCCACATTATCGATTCTCTTCGCGCGCCGATGCGCAAGCAAGCGTGCGGGTACAGTGTCGCTACTTTCCTAGATCAATGTAGGCTTCCTAAGGTCAAGGGCTTCTATGGCGCGGTATACTTAGTTTGATCCATCAGGTGCAACGCTGCGGAAGGTATGCAAGAAGTTCGGCCAGCAAGATGTGTGAGCACGCACGTCTCGCGTGGCTCTCCTCGTTGCAAACGCTCTTGTGAGCTGAGAAACGTATTTGTGCTTCTTCCAGAGAAACTGATAGCATTGCTGGGCGCTGGGCGCCCCGTATTGTTCTGAAAACCGCTGGATTACTTCAGACTTTTCTCTTAAGATTATGCGCAGCGGGCGAATAGTCAAGTTTATTCGGGAACTCAGGTGAGCACCAGCGACAACACTGGAACGCTCGATCACTGATATATATCAGGCGACGGTTCCACAGGGGATCAAATTACTGACGGCTGACGATTGTCATCGCTGCTATCAGTGTGCATCATGCATGAATGTACATTGCGGTACCTAGTTTTCTGGGCACAGGTTCGCCCAATAAGGAGTTTCGTCTCTACGAGTGTGACGGCTGCATTTTGCACTGTCACTAACACGTGACAAACTGTTCTCTGTTGAATACGCCAATTATGTAGGGCATGTATCACATATGAGTGTTCACGTGCACTAAAATACTACGAAATAGATTTTACTAGTACTTACATTTTATTTCATAATCCGTCATTTTGGTTCTAGAGAGAAATGAATAACATGAAAGTGATCAGTGAGGATGGTTGATGAAAATCACCTCGAATGAGCGCACAGAATCGATTTGTGGAACTTATGCAGATATACACATACGTCATGGTGTACCCCGACACCAGAACGAGGACGAAACGGAAGCAGAAACGCGCCAACACGCGCACGGCCATAACACCTTTGATAACTTAATGAAGACGCCTTACTGCACGTGCACATGTGACGCGAGAAAAAGACGGAAAAAAACAGGCTACATTGGCAAGAAACATTTCCGTGGACGGGAGTCGAACCGATGACCACTCGGTCCGCCACGATCGCTGGCGGGAGTGTAGCCCACTGAGCTACCGCCAAACACAATACGGAGGCTACATGAACGCGCCTCTTATCTTTCACTTAAGTGGTTGCTTGGGCGAGTTGGTACGACATATTGGAGGGAAACAGCGCCAAAGACGAAGGACAAGCCAGGTTTATGTCCTTCTCTGCCTGGTACTTCGTCTTTCGCGCTGTTTCCCTCCAATATTATCTTTCATACTTTCCTCTCACAGTGTTCTTGGATTGATGAATTGATGCTATGAACGTCCCCTTTATAACGGGGCGGTGACATCTCTGCCACTAGGCTCGAAAAAAAAAAAACGCGCCGTTGCTACGACTGTCCCGTTCGGCGTGTTTACAATACAAGTTTTAAAGACGATAGTCTTTCTTGGGGAACTTAAACGCAGAAATTTTGGTCTGTCTTTCTGCCTGTCTGTCTTTCTGTTTGTCGGCACGTCCCTCGATTCAGCCACTCGGCCAAAGTTGAACCACTTGCCCAAGGGCCAGCCGTCTTGAACTGGTACGGCTGTTCATACTTGTGAACGTTGTCGATCAAAAAGTAAATATCATGCATCTCTAGGCAACATCACTAGGTAAGTATTAGGTGGCGTGTTCCTTTAATAGAAAATGCATACATACGTAATTTTAAGGACCCTAGTTTCTTAAGCTGCGCTGAAAATGCATAAGAATGGAAGCTTGAGCGAGTTGGTATGCGTTCATATTTGTTGTCCTGTGCCTTCTTTTACTTCGTCGTCGTCTAGTGAGCGCTGTTTCAACAAAGCTGAAAATGCGACTGCGCTGAAATTTGCCTTCCTCCGTGCCCTTCGCACGAGCTCATTGTTGTTTTCGGTTTCGGTTCTGTATTGCACTGTACGAATGTCATGGGTTGGCGTTGAAAAACTTTAGTTTTGAGAAGGCCAAGAAGGTGAAAAAAATATTTAAAAAACGAAAAAGCAGCGTTGTGGGCGGCCTTCAGGCTGCCGGTTGTGGGCGCCGCTCTGGCGTTCCTGTTTTACCCAGGCGACGTGTAAATAAAAGAGTGTGTGGAGAGTACTCGTTGAGTGCGGACGTTCCTCTGCTTCAGCGCTTCGCGCCAAACCGCGTTTTCGGGCTGGCTGGCGTCCCCGCCGGTCGCGTTGGTCACCGCCGGTTTTCTCCTGCTGCTGCGCCGGGACTACCAGCACGCAACACAGCACTCATGTTTCCCACGTATTGCCAGATGGCGTCCATTTCTCACCAGCGCCTCTTCTATCGTCTTTACACGACATTTGCAGCGAAGCACGCAGATACGCGGCCAATTTTTTTTTTCGTCAACGCTACACACCGTGAGGAGGCAGCTTTAGCCAAGCCTCGCCCGTAGCATTCATCCATATCAAAAAAGCTCTCCAACACTTGCCTGGCTGTCGCACCGCGTTCCCTGCTCGCCCTGTGAGATGTAACGGCCAGGCTAGAAGGAAGACACGCCGCGCGTAGCGTTTCTATTCGCATTTCACGACGCATTGAAGGTGTGCATATCGAGTACCATGTTCATTATGTGCTTGTTGGTGCCATCTTTGCGCGGATTTCACCATATGCGGTGTCCACGTATATGTTAAGAACTTCAGCTACCTCAAGGGGTAATTCATGATCATGGGCGTTAGCCATCGGTACTGAGACGTGCCACTAGTCGTCAACGGGAGTGAGCTGCGTCCACATCAAGTCGTGCCATATCTGCCAAACAGTAGACATTGTACAAGCTCTCATACACCGGTGAACTATAAACAATCAACTACTTCTGTGATGACACGTTTCACTTTCGTGTTATACCGATTCCTATATGACAGAGGGATCAGCCATCATTTTTGTGTAAACAATTGCACTCGAAAAAGACAAACAGTGGGAGCTTCTTTGGTCTGATCACTGCTAGAAAAACGCAAAAAAAATCTACTGACAGCAGGGTGTTTACCATAAAATCAGAGCTCGGCCCGTTTATGTTTTCAATTTGCTGATTGTAACATCATCCAATTACACGGTGGCGTATATCACCATCTGAACTAGCTTCACGGCTGTCTCAACCATGTTGCTTATTTCTTCATTTAGTGTTTGATGTCTGAGAATAATTTGTGACAATATTACCAATTTGTTGCCCTTTACTGGGCATACCCATTCTCTATTATAAGTGAAACATGGTTATGTGAAGTGATAACGACGTAATCAAGTTTTCTTCCTCTTTTGTTTAAATACTGTCATCTAAGTGATGATGCTCATGGTGAGTAGCGGTCTTTATGTCATCATGCCTTCAGTATTAGGCGACAGGTTTTTGCACTAAATATTTCTAAATGTGAATCATTGTTGATAACTTCAGAACCGCGCTTTTCACAAGATATTAAGATAATAATTATTGTCTATGGCTCGCCATCGTCGTCTATCGTAGAGTTCTGCTTAGCTTCAGCGATGTATTGAACACTGTCGCTAGAAGGTGAACGGGTACATTTTTTAGGAAAAATTTAGGCACCTGTGCACCACGAGAAAAAGGACGAAGCACAGGCAAAGAGCGTCACTCCTGATTTGATTTGCAGGAAATTTTGGATGAATCAGCGCGCTACTATCCGAATGACTAGAAAAGGAGGGCACAGGACATGCGCTTGTGTTAACGGTAAATATTTTAGGTTATATAACCTCAGTCTTCCTGATAGCACCAACGCAAAATTTCCGACTACATCACCTGCTTCAGTGGGTATGGCTGTGAATCCCTCCTAACTGCGCCCACTTATATCCCGTTTCGGTGCAAAGGCACTACCATAGATCGTATTTTCTCTTATCTCATAAGTGCTCCCCAACCTGGTCAGATCCAGCTTTCATGGACATCAACGTTTAGTTCGCGTGTTTTCCACCAAGCGCCGCATGGTCTTTATCGCTCTGAATCTCGCACGAAGTTGACAGTTGTGCCACAGCAAGAAAGAAAAGAAAAGTTCATATACACACTGGCCCGACTAAACTTCGTCGGCAGCCGTTCATGGTAACGGCGATAGAATTGAAAGCGCGTCACGCTTGAAAAGCACGGTATTCGGCTTTACCGATTATTTTGAAAGGGCAGCCAGGCATGTTCATTCATTTCCTGATTCTTTTTACCGTGTCCAGAGATTCACGAATGGCATTCTTGAATGAGTATAATTTCACAATGGTGAGGTTTAGGTCACTTAGCTTGCCCAGTCTGGCTGCCTTTCGTCCCCATATTTTTCGCGATGTTTACGTCCATTTTCACTTCTCTGCTGAATAGAAAGCATGATACCTGTTAGTGCGTGCTCCTCTTGTTTTGTTGTCTCTGTGAGATCAGTCTGGATGTCATATTTGTCAACTGGCACCCAGGATTGCATGCCAGGTCAGTTGAGACCTTGAATACAGCGAGGATGTCTTTCGCATCCTAAAGAGCATAGCACAACACTTAAGCGCGCAGAAACAAGGACAGAGGGAGGTGAAAACAACCTCCCTAAGTCCTTTCACCGTGCGCACTCAAGTGTTCTGCTATGCAAAACCAACTCACACAAAATCGGTGTTCTTGCGATTCATTTCCAAAGAGCATTTTTACAAAAATTTGGAACCCGCTGGGATCGCAAATGACACAGTATACCTTCATGATGATTACGTAGAGTGCGCGTATAGTGTAAAGAACGGTGATCTTGGAGCTACCGTCTATCAGAAAGTAACTTTAGAATACCGCAACACAATACACATTTGTACTGCTGTGACAAGTTCGGCCAAATAAAGAGTTTCATCTTGAACACGCCGACTACTGTCTTAGTTGACGTCACAATACAAGTGGCCCGGAAAAGTTCTGAAACTTCAGTAATTTTGTGCCGCAAACAGCATATTGGTTTCCGTTCCATTCAGTTGAAAATTACCTGAGTCAACGAGGGCCGTACTTAAGTTGCACACCTCCTAATCTTTTAATATTTTAATTATCTTCATAGGCTACTTTACTCACTTGTAACCAGGCTATGCCGGTTATACATGACTGCTTCCCGTCACTCCAAGAGAGAGAACGAAAGAAAAAAGGTCACGTTTATGACCAGAAAAGCGTCTTGTTGGCCTCCTGGCTTTGTGGTAGGAAATAGAAATATCAGAAAGAAGAAGGGGTGATTATGAGTGCCTAACGGTGAGATGGTTCCGGAATTTAATTGTTTGTCCCTCTTCTACTTCTCACTCTTTCACGATGTTCCCTTTACAAGTTGTTAATTTCACCGCTCTATATTGTCACGTGGTCGTGACGTCGACAAAGGCTGCAGTCGGCGTGTCGAAGATGAACTATTTATGTGCCCGATTGTGGCCCGGAAACGGAAAGTCAAACTACACTGTACACTGATAGCGGCAAACAGATCGTCGGCCATCGATAAACTGATCATGGCTGGGACGCACCGTCCTATATATACAGGCGTCCAACTTTCCAGTCTTATCACTGGTGGTTGCACAAGCTCTGGAATGATCTTGACTATCGCGGCATGTGCGCAATCTTGACAAAATGATCTACAACAACATGAAATATTCCTAGACATTCTGGCGCAGCCCGCGCAAGACTGCGATCACATGTAACTGTCCCGTTACAAAAACATAGCAAAAGAAGCACCCTCTGAAAAGCATCGTCCCAATGCTTGTGAGAGAACATAGAAGGGGGAAAAAAGAATGCATAAAGAAAGAATTACGCTAACAAAGCAAAAACTACAGTGCACAAGTTAGCTAACGCGTAAAAAGGCTTAAGGCACAAGACATGGACGACTTCAGGTCGTGCGCGCGTCAGTTTGTAATGTCATCCGGATGACCTCGTAGTCTACAACGCCGAGACGTCGAAGTACCTTGAATGTACCGAAGTACCGCCGGATAAGTTTTTCACTAAGTCCACGTAGCGTATCGGCGTCCGGACCCAAACAAGGTCACCGGCTGGTATTCCATGTGGCCTCGAGAAGAATATTGTCACGTGGTCGTGACGTCGAAGAAGGCAGCAGTCAGCACGTCCGAGATGAAACTCTTAGTTGGCCGAAATTGTGCCGAGAAACTGAAAGTCAAACTACAGCAATACACTGATGCGGCGAACAGAGCGTCGACCGTCGGTCAACTGACAAGCGTCAAGTGCGTCGGCTTTTATACAGGCGCTATCGAACTTTCCAGCGATATCGCTGTGGCGGCGTTATCTCTCGATAAAGCTGGAACATTCGCGTGCGGCGCAAAATGTTAGCAAAACAATCTACTACAATCGAGAAGCTTCTCGAACACTACTTCGCCGACAGGCTCGAGCGTTGATAACCGTCCTTGCTGGTCAAACACAAAAAACATCAAAATAAAACAAGAAGTAAGCGTGGCAATATAGTGACGGGTTGATCCTCTGCTGGTTCTTGATACGCAAGCGAGAGGGATGTCGAGCTTCTTCGGTATGTTGCAAATAAGTGGCGACTTCGAGATTGTCTTCGTCGGTGTAGCTGGCGCATTGCATCGAACGTCGTTGCCAGCTCCTTCGGCAGACCAGCTTGTACGGCCACAGCTTCAGTTTCTTGTACTGCCGTACTGCATGCGAAGGTCGCGTACGGAAGGATAGCATCCCTCGTCTATGCTCGACGTCGACGTAACATAGCCAGCATGTCGGCGATAGCCTTGTAGACGCTATGGAGGCCATTGGTGTGAGGGTGGTAGGCCGTGGTCGGCGGTGACTCTTCTGGCTGTATCTCAAGACTGCCTGAGTTAGCTCCGCAGTAAGCCGTACTTGTGAGTATCGGGACCTCTAGTGCGCCATATTGCGGCGAACAACCTCGGTGGCACTGCCTTGGGCAGGGCCCTTGTTATCGGCGTAGCGGGTGAGGTGGTGGGTGGCTACAACGATCCATTTGTTTCTGGAATTCGACGTCAGGAACGGCCCCTGTAAGTCCATCCCGATTTGCTGGAATGGCCGGCGTGGTGGCTCGATCAGCTGAAGAAGTCCAGCTGGCTTTGCCGGCGGTGTCTTCCGTCGCTGACCGTCTCGGCAAGTCTTCCGTAGTGGGTGACGTCGGTAGTGAGGCTAGGTCAGTAGTACGTTTCTTGTATTCTCGCGAGCGTACCGGAAACATCCAGGTGTTCAGCCATCGGGTCGTCGTGTAAAGCTTCCAGAAGCTGTGGACGTAATGCTGAATGTACTACGAGGAGGAAGTTGGCCCGGAGTGGCGAGAAGTTTTCTTTAGGAAAACGCAATTCCGCAAGATAAACAGCGCCAGTCCTCGCTTGAATACCTGTGGAATAACGGTGACCTTGCCTTCGAGGTGTACCACAAGAACCTTGAGTTCCGGTCGGCTCGCTGTTGTTTGGCGAAGTCATCAGCACTTAAGGTTCCCAAGTAGTCACCATCCTGGTCGTCGTGGCGGTGGGTCACGGGGCCACGGCACAAGCAGTCGCGTCGGAGTGCTTTCGTCCGGACTTGTAAACGACGTAATGTTGAATTCCTAAGTCGCACACTCCACCGTGCGAGGCGACCTGAAGGGCCTGAAGTTAGCTAGCCGACACAGGTGATATCTCACAACCTTGAAATGCCTACCGTAAAGTTGGGGCGGAACTTTGATGTAGTCCAGATGATGGCAAGAATTCCTTTTCTGCTGTAGAATAGTTGGCTTCCACCTTTCATAGCGACCGGCTAGCATAGCTGATTACCCTTTCCAATCCGTCAGTCCTCTGCACATGAACGGTGCCGAGTCCTACACTGCTTGCGTCGGTGTGCACTTCTGTTTGAGCGTATTCGTCGAAATGTGCGAGTAACTGAGCCGTTTGCAGGCATCGTTAGAGTTCTTGAAATGCTTCGATTGTGTCGTTTCCGACTTGATTTCCAATCGGTTTTCGTAAGACGCGTTAGAGGCTCGGCGGTCCTTGAAGATCCTTTGACGAAACGTCTTTAATAGGCGCACAAGCCCAGAAGTTGGCGTACTACCTTCTTGTCGGTGGGCGGCGGGAAGGCAGTGATAGGAGCTGTTTTCCGCGGTTCTGGGCGAACACCATCCCTGCTGATCACGTGACCGAAAAACAAGAGCTCCTCGTAGACAAGCGACACTTTGTGGCTTCAGGATAATCCGGAGGTCTTGATTGCTTGAAGTACAGCTTCAAGGCGCCGGAGGTGT
Organism: Rhipicephalus sanguineus; assembly: GCF_013339695.2. Taxonomy (NCBI): domain Eukaryota; kingdom Metazoa; phylum Arthropoda; class Arachnida; order Ixodida; family Ixodidae; genus Rhipicephalus; species Rhipicephalus sanguineus. The sequence continues at coordinate 106,751,915 of NC_051183.1, forward strand.
TCGTCGAAGCTTGAGGCAAACACAACGACGTGGTCCAAGTACACGAGGCAGGTCTGCCACTTCAAGCCATCCTGCACTGTGTCCATAACACGTTGTAAGTCGCAGGTGCCGGACAAATACGAAAGGGCATGACCTTGAACTCGAACAGGCCGTCTGTTGTTATAAATGCCGTCTTTTCTCGGTCTCTCTCCTCGGCATTGATTTGCCAGTAGCCGTTCTAACGTCAATCGACAAAAAGTACTTCGCGTTGTGGAGTCAAACCAGGGCGTCGTCTATCCGTGGAAGAGGGTACACGTCCTTCTTCTTGATTTTGTTCAGGCGACGATAATCGATGCAAAAAACGTAGGGTTCCATTCTTCTTCCTCACTAACACTACGGGCAACGAATACGGACTCTTGGACGGCTGGATAATGCCGTCGCGTAGCTGTTCGTCGACTTGTTTCTTAACGGCCTGCCGTTCTCGCGTCGAAGCCCGGTAGGGACTCTGACGGAGTCGTCGAGCATTTTCTTTCGTTAGGATACGGTGTTTAGCTACGGGTGTTTGCCGGACCCGCGATGACGATGATAAACAGTCCTTGTATTCCTTCAGAAAGCATCGGAGCTGTTGCTGCTGGCAAGCGGGAAGGCTTAGGTTTACGTTTAAGGATGGCTTAGGCTTTGATTTTGTCGTTGTAGCTTCGTCAGAATCTGAGAAGGCAAACGCATTGCTGGAAGCAAGATTTCTTCGAAGTACGCATCGTCGCCCCTGCTCTGCTGTCTGTATTCTTGGCTGAAGTTCGTTACCATCACGCTTCCTTTTCTTCATGCAGCCGAGCAATGCCTCTCGCGACAAAAATATCACAGTCTAGCAGCAAACGCTGTTCGCTCTCAAACCCCGCCCCCTTCCGAATGCTTTCTGAACGTAACGTGCTTTTGTACTGCCTGCAGGATCGGATGCATTACAAGCTTTCTACGCATTACATGATTTTTGCATTGATTCCGTAATCGGCGCACCGATGACGGAGGCAATGCAAAGCGACGATATCATGTGATGGCGTCATCAAGTGACGTGATGCTTTGACGTCACGAATTTGGGCGGTATGTGATGTCATGATACGTCATAAGGTGACGTCTTCGTGTGATGATTTTTTGCATCACTCGTGTTGACGCTGCCGACGCGCAACGTCGACGGTCAGTTTTCGCGTCCGAAGACAAATATAAGACGTTCACCTTAGAATATGCAATCGTGTTACAGCGCCGTAAAAATAGCATAACCAAACAAAGAGGTCATAAGATGGTGGGAAAGAGCTCTCTCTCATCTCCCTGGACGCGTTCGCCGATTTTTCGTACTGTTTACCAGCTGTACTATCGATGGAGAATTAAAATGAACAGCGGAGCTCGTTGCCCGAACATTAGGTACTGTAGAGTGCGCGCCGCCCTTTAATCACCATTGGCAGGTCGCACACCCGATTGGGAGCACTGCACGCTCAAACGCATGAATGAAGCTCACGAGCGGCAAACCGCATGAGCTTATCTATGTTTAACCATAAGGGTGCGAACTGTACAACGCGCGCCACTGTTGGCGTTTGATTCGGAGCCGATAGTACGCGCAACAAGTTTTAATGTGGATCCAACTCGCCCAGTGAACGCTTGTTTTCCTGAATAACGCGCTGGTCGATGAAGTTATCAATTTTATTTGGCGGGCAAACGTTTTGTGTACACAGGTTCACATGACTGCAATTGGGTGTGGAGTGTGAATTTTCGTTCAACTCAAGTTCGTTCACACTACGCTAACTTTTGCGAATACGCCGTAAAATTGATCGCACTTCACTTCCAAAGTACGTAGACTCTCTTTAACTCACTTGGCGGGATGTTCGCGCTTTCGCGTAAGCTAGTTCAACGCCATCCAGCCCAATGAGTGACGCCACGAACTCGGGGGCATGATCGTGACCACGATGGCTGTGGGTATATAGAAGATATGTTAAATGTTAACGTTTATTAACCTCGTTATCATAAACACGCCGTGCGATGCGAGCGAACTACAGAGAAAATGCTGATTTTTTAGCCAGAACCTAGCAGACGACAAAGCCGAAAGCTCACATTTGCGTCACAGGAGCGCCGTTCGCAGCGCTGCCATGGTTGCGTACGAGGCGAATAGCACCGACTAATAAAACTGCTGCAATAAGCGCTGCACAAGGGCAACAAATGTCGACGGCCGAATGTGATGCCTTGGTGCAGCAAGACAGAGGCCAGCGGGACATGGAACGCCTGCGCTCGTTCGCGGCTGAAGCTATGAACCTCTGCCTCCCGTGTTGCTGAAGCGCGTGTGGGTCGAGTTTGCAACGGCGTAGGTTACCCTATTACTCGGGAGCGCACATCGTGCCGTTTGTCTCCTTAATTGACGACCCTTTGAAAAAGGCATATCGTGAACCAGTGTTTATTATGTACTTGTTGATGCCATATTTGCGCAGAATTCATCATATATTGTGACCAGGTATATGTTGATAGCTTCAGCTGCCACAAGGCTTAAATCATAATCATGGGCGTTGGTCGTCGCGATGGAGATGTGCCACTAGGCGTCAAAGTGGGTGCATCCACGTCAGGCGGTGCTATAGCTGCTAAACACCAATGGACATAGTAAAACTCGCATATACAGAATAAGCACTACTTCTGTGAAGACACCATTTACTTTTTGTGTGTTATACGGCGCAGCTCCATGTTGTATTTCCGTCTTTTTTTGTAAGTCAGGTTATTAAAATATTTTCGAGGTACTTTGAAGCAGGAGGAACTGCGTTGCTTTTGCTTTCGGGCTTGGCTTGACTACCGCCTCATTATTAGACTGATAGAGCGTACACCTTGTATGCGGTACGTACTGCGGTCGAATGATAGCGCTGCGCGGCACCCACCAGTATTTTAACGGTGACAAAGGCGCTCCGGCCTGGCACTCGATAGTTTGCAGGTCTGCGTGTTCAGAAAATGACATTTCATTTTGTTCATGTTCCACTCCGTTCCCCCAAACCGAAGATACAATAAGCAAAAGCGCACTTCATACTTCGGCCACATTAAAATGCGGCCACAGCGGTGGGGTTTAAACCTGCGATGTCGCCGAAGTATAGATCACTCGATGGCACCAAAAAAATCCGCGACGTCGTAACATAGGACAAATACAATGGCCAATGTATTCACTGATCTTTATAAACATTTGGCATAAAGCCTGTCATTGCGTTCATGTACGTTACGGTAATGAAGCCGACTACAGCGCAAGTCGCGTCTACAAAGACTCGATTGGTGGTTATAAGTATCATGTGCAAGCCGACAGAATGTCGTAAACGAATGCGTACTTGCAGTGGCTTAAGCAGGCTTCCATAGAAGGAAAATTATTATCATTTCCACCGCAGCCTTCATACAAAATTCTTCGCATGTGTCGGTGCTAGGTTGGTAAGAGAAACTCTTTCGAAACACGTTGTATTATGGGCGTCCGTAGCATGTCCAAACAACATTTTTGTTCTCTCTCCAGGATTGCATGTGGGCTTTCCCGTTGTTCTGCAAATCGCGCAAGGAAATTACATCACTTTTTTCCTGTTTAACTTATTTTTGATAAAAACCTTTTTTAATGAACCTCGATTTCATGTAACTCAGAGATGTAGGGGATGGTTATTTACTTTGGACATTTGTTACGTATCCTTAAAAATGGATACAAGCTTTTGACATTTTTGGAAGGGTTTATTGATCTACGTCGGGTTGCAGGCAGAAAGCCGGCACAGCGATAGCAGTCCAACAGACTCGGCGCCAACAGTTTGGGATCAGCGCTCCCGCTTCACAGCAATAGATCGTCCCTTTTGTGAATGCCTTGCTCCTTCACCACTACAACACCCCGGCGGTGAACAAGAATCATCCTAGTGACTTAAGGTGACGAGAGAATTTGAGGGTCGTAGAGAGCTCGAGGCGACTGATGTGGACCGTCTCACTATCACGACAACGCTTGTCAGTGGACTGCTTATCCTGCTCAATGACATAGCTGACGTTGACGGGCACTTGATGGCGCGGTAATGGCTAGTATACTTCGGTGCAGACTTGGGGAGTCAGGCCAGGAGAGTGGAAAGCTAATCGGAGCCATGTACAGAATTGCACAGGTATGCGCCACAGAAAACGGGTATGTACAAAGCAGCTCCTAGCACAACATCGCAATGTGTGTTATAGTAATAAAAGGGGTGGGGTAGGGAAGTGAGGCTGAGGAGCAGTGATGCGAGTGTGTGTAGCAAGGAAAGGAGGAGCGACAGGGTGAAGCATTGCATCGTCTTAGTAGCGCTCGTACTGTGTCCTTTTATTCCTGTGATCCGCCTTGTTTGCGCTGAATTATAAATATGATATCAATTCCAACTCGTCCACCCATCTACCTTACTGCATACATAGTCTTCTACAGTATAGTTCAGCGAAAAAATGGGCGGGAGGAGGCGGACTGAGCATAGCATGTGGAGAAGGGAAAGGAGGAGGTCAGGGGGCAAATCATAACATTTCTTTGTACAGTATCGCATTAGGGGGGGTTGGAACGAGAATTATACGCCGAGCAGCTTCTAGCATAGTATAACTATGCATAGTATAGTACACTGAGAGGGTGGGAACAAAAAATAAGTGTGGGGAGACGCGATGTGAGGACGAGGAGAGAATGAGTACGGGAGAAGGTAACATAACATAGCCTTGTGTAAACAGTATTCCAAGGAGGGGAATGGAAATGGGGGTGAGAAGTGATGTCCGGGTGAGGAGGAGGGAAGGAAGGGGATAGTAAAGCATAGCATAACCATGAATAGTAAGAGTAGCAAGGGATGAAAGGGGAAGTGAGGGTGCAGAGGACGGGAAAGTGGAGGGAAGCCATGCTTGTTATAGTATAACAAAGCTGTGGGGAAGGGAAGTGATGGTGAGGAGGAGTGATGTGAAGGAAAGGAGGAGGAGGCTGCCACCATCTTCGTCGTTTCCTCAGTCTTCACGCCACTAGGGCGTAGCTGCCACAGTTTTTAGGGTGCTTCACTGTCTGCAGTGAAAGAGCGTGCGAGCTGACGACACTCTTCAGCATACCATGCCATTTCGAAACTCGGCTAAATAAGGAGGCATAGAGATTATATGGCAAAACTGTGTCGAGTGTGGTGCACCGTTCGAGGGCCATATAAAATGAACAATGGGCAAAAGTCTCCTGGAGACTGCGTGGTGATATTATATGCGTACGTAACTAAAGGGAGAACGACATTTCAATTCGAGTGATCGGAATCAATATACATCGCAAGCATGTCTCCCAGCATTCAGTCGAAACGTTCCGTTAGGCATCTCGTCTGAGGGCAGTAGGCTGTAGATTTGCAGTGTTCCGAACGGTATGAAAGAAGGAACTGCTGCAGGACTCCTGCAAAAACACACGAGCTCTATCGATGAGTAGTTCACGTGGTACACCATGACGGAGAATGAATCTATGTAAGATGGAGGTGGTAACGTCACGAGCACCAGCCGAAGGGAGCGCTGGCATTTCTTCTTAGCTTGTCAAATGGCCCTATTGTGAGTGTTCCTATTCACGGGAGCTCCCGGGTGATCGTGAGAGCACATCCGCGTCAGTATGCTTTCCTCCCGACCGGTAGACGACGCGAATGTCAAATTCTTGCAGGCGAAGAGCCTAAAGTTCAAGACGACCAGAACGAGCTTTAAGCCAAGCCAACGAAGAGAGCGCGCGACGATCAGTCACCACGTCTAAGGACTGGCCGTACAAAGAGGGGTAAACTGGGTAACGCCACAGAGAGGGCGAGGCACTCCTTTTCAATACAAAGTAGCTTGTTTTAGCTTTATGTGAGCGTGGCTGGGACGGGCCACAACATACCTAAAGGAATGAAATAACTTTAGTTTTCCTAAACCATGTTCACGACCAGAGAGGTCCGGGTCACGCTAGGTGGGAGGGTTCCTGATTCCATGAATTTTCTGGCCCGCGATCCTGCCGGGCACTGGCGAGAGTCTCTGGAAGAAAATATGGAAGCTTCACACCACTGGTGCCAAGCCTGAAGGAAGAGCATGGCTGGCGGCCTTCTTTTTTTTCTCTTTACTTCAGGACTACTTTCGCTGCTAGAAAATTTACGAAAGGCGATTGAAAAAGAAAAAGACACACACAGGGGTCCGTATAGGCAGACGTCGTACCAACTAGCCCGACAGCAGCTTTACATGCATGTATTTCTCATGCATTCGTCTTTCTCTTCCTCTTTCTCTGTTCTTGCATCTCTTTTTTGCATCTCTTTCTCGCACTTTCCATCTTTCGTTCTTTTCTCTACCTATCTCTCTCTATCTATTGCTCCCTCTTTCTTTCTATCTCTATTTCTATAACTGTTTCTTTGTCTTTTTGTTACCCTTATATTTTCTGTTTCTTTCTCTTTCTGTCTTGCTGTCTGTTTTTCTTCTCTTTTTGTGTCCATTTCATTCAATCTGTTTCTTTGTCCTTCTACTGTTTTATGTCTTTGTTCGCTTTATATCTATGTTTCACTCTTCCTTCTATTACTATCTTTCTCTGTCTTTTTATCTTTCCGCTTCTTTATATCTGTTTTCATCTCTTTGTCTCTCTTTCAAGTTGCTCTGTGTGTTTTTGGGAGCGATCAGAAGGTGAAGGAGAGGGCGAAGAGAGCGTGTGCCGTTCGAGTTATTGAGCGCATACCAGTGAGTTGCGAAGTGAAATAGGGGAGGAAAACCGGCAATGTTCCCTTGAGAGGCGTAAAATGCTGCCCATCATTGCAAATTCCGAATGGCAATTTGTAGAGGCCGCACAGTGTGATGAATTCTGTCTTCGGACGATACACTTGGCCATTGAAACTTGTCAATAAGCCGACGGCAGGTCTACTGAAGAAAGGAATTCGGCGCATTGTTGGTAATCGAGGGGAACAGGATAAACATCGTTAATCGTAATTTTGTCCAGGCACCTGTAGTCCATGCAGAATTGAACCGGCGAAGACCATGGACTATAACACGGTGGTAGAACATGAGACGTGGCCAAACGCCGCCGCCTCGCCAATGCGCTCAGGGTCATACGAATGCTCTCGAGCTGCCGCCGCTTCACCGCAAGGTGGCAGCAGGAGTATTGTGGTCCGATTTCTCCTCTTCGGTGCGCTTGAAATGTACGTAGCCGTCGTGCGTCGTGTTCATTTAAACTGAATTGTTACGTCTCTCACTTTTGAAAAAAGAGCTTCGCGTTGTACTGCCGTTCACCAGAGAGGTCTTGTATAAGGTCGGTGTAGTTAGCGTCGCTTAGAAAGAGCTCTTTGCGCGGATTTTGGCTTGCAGTGTGACGCGGACGTGTTGTTTATTAACTGGTATTTTTAATGCCTTATGTCTACTTTTCTGGATACAGGTTGGTTCTTTGGAGTAAAACGTGATTAATGCTTCATGTACAGGTGAATCATGTATCTCTTATTACAAAATCATATAAAACCGTTATTAGCATGCACGATAATACAAATATTTGGCAGATCCCACGTACCGTGGGAATCGATGTTATGCGAAGCGTGCGCAGCATGGTGACTGTATCGCAATTTTTTCACATTGACCGAAACGTTACGGAATGACACTAGACAAATGTGCCAATGGCATACCCAAACACATAGCTTGAAGAGTCGCACATGTACTGTATAACCAGTTCTTTGCAGTTGCTTAACGATGCCAACAGCAACATAGGTATTACCAACATCAAACGCAGTAAGCTGATATGTAGTGCTTGTATTCTTCAATACTGGATAGCACGAATTAAAATAGGACAATGAAGGAACACAGATGCACAGGACAGGCGGTACTGGCAACTAAGCTTTATTCAGAAAAGTGAACCTATATATATAAACAGCCGAGTGACACGCGCAGGCGCACTGCACGTACGCTACAGTCACAGTTGCAGTTGTTAGAGTTGCGTTATGCTGTTATGCTTATACTTATCTGTTATGACGGAGAACGCACGCACGTTTCACGACCCAACGTACATGTGTGGAAGGAGCCCTGGCAGTTCTTGAATAAGGTCATCATCACCTCGATCAGTGAGCGCCACCAGCTGGACAGGACTTGTTATCGGATCCGTTCGTGATCGCGGCTACGAACAGTCTAAGTGAAGTGAAGAGCGAGGTAAAGTAGAGCTGGTGGAAACCGCGGACGGCTTTTACGAAAATAATCTATGATGCCTTTTGTCTTAGACGTGGCACCGAGGTCTTCTGATGCCCTTTCCACATCCATACCGCTTTTGATGACGTCTAAAAACCAGGCGTTGTTGGCTTTTGATGAATAAATGCTGAAGTCACCGGTAATCATGAGGGACATGGTCTTCTCGGCAGAGATATTGAAGGAAGCACTGACCCTGATTTTTGCGTAATCCACGTGGTCCTCGTTCTGCACCACGTGGATGAGTGCATGCTAACACTCATCCACTAGCCAACGTCTTCCAGGGATGCTCTTTCTCTAGCTCCCTAACTTTCCTTGCGTCGGCCACAGTGGTGCAGTGGTTACGGTTCTCGGCTGCTGACCCGAAGGTTGCGGGTTCGATCCCGGCCGCGGCGGTTGCGCCTGTGCTCGTCTGGTCTTCTCTTGTGTTGTGTGGTGTTGCGCCTTTAACGATGGTTCCCATGCATTTCGACAGAGGCGAAATGCTAGAGGGCCGTGTACTGTGTGATGTCAGTGGAGGAACAGAGGGTCAAAAATTTCCGGAGTCGTTCACTAGGGCGTCTCTCTCGGTGTCAGTGTGTGTGCTTGCGGCTACTGCGTTGATTTAGGGACCTGTGGCACATACCCGCATAACATGAACTCTGGTGTGCGGGTATGTGCCACTGTGATGACGTGCACTGACGCCGCTGAGAAGACGACGAAGTGGCGCCGAAAAAACGCGCAAGCACGCGCGCTGATTAAGAGTTCGCCAATTTTGAAGAAACCTCCCTGCACGTGCCGCTTGGCACGACAAATAAAAAGAAAAAGAACAGGCCACGTTGGCAAGGCAGACGGAGCCAGAAGCTGGAGCGGGGAAGACGCGTTGGCCTGGTCGAACGCCAACATTCGGGAAGCCCAACATCTGTCGGAGGGGACCTGGTCGAGCGTGAACGCCCGAGCGACCTCGCAACGACACGTCTTCTGTCCCGGCGTCCAGCGGAAGCAGAGGAACCTGCGACATCCCGCTTGGCCCTTCTCATACAAGACCCGCAACGCAGCCACGACCGCGAAGTCAAGGGCCTTGGCGTGAGCGCGGTGTTTCTTTGAACTCTTTTCTAAAGACGTTTCGCGTGTTGATTGTCTTGCTGCGCTTTATTTGTGTTGTTTGTGTATTTCTGTGTCCAGAATCTACGTTTGTGTACCACTCGAACTGCGTCATCATCCTTGCGGCCGTCACAAGCGTCTCTGACCCCAAGCATTAAACCTGCTCCCCGAACCCATATAGTAACAACCATTGCTACGATATGGGTTCGTGCAGGAAGATACCTTCCTGAACGCGGCACGCACAGGAAGGTATCTTCAAGATGAGCCCAACCGCTCTTATTGCAGTGCGCATGCTTGCGCAGTTTCGGCGCCGCTTCGTCGTCTTCTCAGCGGCGTCAGGCACCACATCACATAAGATCACATTTGAGAAGTGTCCTAGGGGAACACTTTAACGTGGGAGTGGATGCCAGTGATACTGTCGCCAGCACACATGGCACACGAAAATAGTCAAACATTGCACACAATATCGTATTGTTCCATGAAAACACTGACACACACAAAAACACTACATTGTAGAGAAATAAACACCCGCCATGGTCTTGTTACTTATGAGTTGCTGAATGTTTATACAAAGTCAACATATATGCGAATTCTGCAAAACTAGTTCTCTCACCAGAAGAGCCTAACCATTTCGTGCTTATGTATGGTCACATGCAGGATCACATGAACTGCGACTCAGGTAGTCGGCACCCGCGTGAGTTGCTCCAGGGATATAACGTACAGAAAAATCATATTCCTTCAGAAGCAATCGCCAACGGAAAATGCGCGTATTGAAGACCGTGTTTGGGTTTACGTATTGTAGGGGCTGCAGGTCTGTTTCTGATGTGAAATGACGACCATAAAAGAGTAGATGAAATGTCTTGACCATGCTGATGCTAGCCATTCACGTTCTACAGTGGACTATGCTACTTCTCGTGGCAACAGCTTTCGACTGGCGTGTTTTACCGGAAGCAATATTGCGTCATGTTTTTGTAGGAGCACAACCCCTAGACATTGTTCTGATGCGTCCGTTCTCAGGACTAACTCAAGTGTAAAATCAGGACCCTTTAATACTGTTTCCTTAATCAATTTGCAGAAGTGGGTAAAGAACCTAGCAGTGTATTTGTTTCTGGATAAACTGTTCACGCAACGCGCAAGTCAGGACAGCCATAGTATAGCATTTAAGATTTTCAGCCCCTGCGATTGAATGTCCCAGAATTGACACGCTTGTCTTATACCTAACGAACTTACAGTGAGCGGATTCCCACCACAAGGGCTGACCCTGGAACGCCAGTGCCTTCAAGTAGCATCGACCATGAGCACGTCTTTGGCGGCCATCTGCGTTCCACTCGCGTTGTGAAAAGCATGTCTCCTTGCATTTTCTGCGTTTCCATGCATTCTCTGTTTGTTCGCCCCTATCAGTGGGATATAGGGCTAAGCCGTCTCCTTTGTGCTTTTTGAAGTTTATAGACGTCAGACTCTGCCCAGGCGGCGCTGCGAAAAACACCGCCACCAGCGGCCTCATCGTCGCGCACATACGATACAATGACGTCTTCAATTTGAGGATACGCTATCGATGAATAAGGTTGTACCTTCCATTAATATTAATGCGTAATATTGCCAAAGTGCTTACCTTTTGAGGCCACGAGCGCTGCAGTGATCAGTAAGCCATAAGAACACAGCACCATGACGCAGGTTCTTACGTCTGAATTATTTGAAAAAAAAAAAGAACTATCTAGTTTTTCATGTGGAGTCGCGCTTGTCCGTCTGCGCTTTATATAAATTGTAACCCATTCTCCTTTATTAAGAATAAATATCACTGTGATTCAAGATTGACATATGGCATTTCAAATTATGGTAAATGAACTCTATCTTGATATCTGCAGTACTCAAAAATACTTTCGAGCGTGCATGACACTTTTTCTATAGGCACGGTGACGTGCATAACATATGACGCAACACTTGATATTTCATTTCTTGAAGTGGAAGTATGTATAAGCAAATGAACGGGTAATGATGAAATTGGGAGCAAATAAAGAGGTATATTTAAGTAATGGGCATTAAAATTTGGTTACCTGCCCCGGCCACGTTTCTGAGACATCTGTTATCCGATTGTCATGTTGTTCTTGAAATATAACTTTTCTTCCGCTTTGATGAGAGTAAACCACATATCGAACAATGAGAATTGCAAAGCTAAATGCAAAAGCGTCAGACGTGACTTTAACTGTGCACATGATGGACGATTTGAGGTGCCTAACCTCTAGCAATGCTTAATTCTGCGAGTTTCTCCATGCCGACGCCTTCGCCTTTCTGATAAGTGTACCCAGTTTGTTACTGTCCAGAGGGTGTTATTGCTGCCTTTATTCTTATTGTTTTTTTTTCTGGCGGTTAGCTTTTTTTATGAAATAAAGTGCTGCTGTTGTGAAAGGAGAACCGACAAGCGTTGCTGCCTAGATTTTATTTTAATACGAAAGTGTTTTATGCCGGGGTTCATAAATACTTCCCTGACGTCATTTCCATTGCGAAATGGCGCTCGCACAAAGCGCACGAACAGGTGGCAAACAAAAACTATAAGAAAAATTTCGTTGAGGCGGATGACCTGGTAGTCGAAGCCATAACCTCTGTTTCCGGCGATAGGTACGCGACGCTCTACCCACTGTGCTACTGATACACGCACACGCACACACACAACACACACGAGGCTTTACCAACACACCTTGCATATTTCACACCTCCGCAATGCAGACGCCAGAGGGAAACCAGTCGACTTGGCACGTTCACGGCTCAAGCTACGAACTGTGATTCTCGCGTTCATGAAGCGCTCTGTGGTAATGTATGCGTAAGCACAGGCATAGGTTACTCTATAACTGGGGAGCGCCCACCATGGCGTTTTACTGTTCCAAAGACAACGCTTTGAATGAGTGCATATCGAGTGCCAGTGTTTATGTGCTTGTTGATTGACAACCTTAATGGAAATCTTGTTGATGTCATCTTTGCGCGGAATTTACCATAACCTGTGTCAAGGTTTATCTTAATTACTTCAGCTGCCACAAAGGTTTAATTATGATCATGAACGTCAATCATCGGTATAAAAGTGTGCCACGGGGCAATCACTTCTTCACATTCACTACATACTCACTTCTTTTTTTATCGTTGTCGTACGGATGCAAAAAAAAATTACAAGGAAGCTTAGTTGTATACTTATACGACTTAGCCATGAAAGCCCACCGTGACTGTTACTTAACGTAGTTCACATCTCCCACATCTAGTAGGCCCCATCTATTTCTAGCCCAAGTGTATCCTGCTTTGCGATCACGAACAACGTACTTGGCCTTATTATTTTTGAATATTTCCCATAGCCATCAGTGCACTAATCCCACTCAATATCTGTATTTCCTCCGACTTGTGACTGGATACTTTGTTCGAAAATACAGATAAAACAAGTGTCAGCCATTCCACTCTCTGAAGGTGGACGACCGCGCAGCTGTTTACCACACGACAGAGATGTAGCACGCTTGAGGTCAGCTTCGTATGAAAGGCGTTGTTTTAAACGCGCTAATCAATGTTGAAAGCACTGTGTAGAGTCTACCGCGACATATTGATGACGACACTGCCATCGATGTGCACAATAGGCGATGTTTGCTGCCAACTCCATCTACGAGACCACATTCTCTGCCTAACGTCCCTCGTCGTGCCTAGCTTGACGAATGAGCGGGGTGTTTTATTCACGTTCATCGTGGGTGTTTAGAGTGCGGAACTTAGAATGCGGAAAAGCCAGTTTACAATGGTCAAGCATAAACGGTGTCAGTAATGTAATACTAAGATGTATGACGTTTTACGTCCTGAAGTAATGATATTAGTATGAAGGACGCCGTAGCGAAGGTTTTCGTAAATATTTATCATCTGGTGTTCTTAACACGCACCTAAATCTAAGTGCATGGGCCTCTAGCGTGCTGGCGTCCGCTGAGGCCGGGATTCGATTCCGTGACCTTCGGGTCAGCAGTCGAGCACCGTAACCACTAGCACACCGTGGGGGTTACCCTCTAATGTCGACATGGCTTCTAAATGCAAATGCATTACTTGTTAGGCGTGTTTCAGGCACAATATAACGTGTCTTCTATCAACATATGAGGGCTTTAAGATCTTTTTCATTATATTTGATAGTTGTATGCTAATGTTAGAGGAGCGTCCAGCATGGATGACTATCGCCATATAGTAGAGCTTTAAGAAAGTAGCCACTTGCCCGCGGCCGGAAAATCGCACCACCCCCTAGCGATATCCAGCTTCGCTGTAAAAAGAAACGGTTCCCACAGCGGAGCCTTTTTTCAGATTTTCTTTTATTTAAATGCGGAGGCTCTATGACTGGGAATAAATCACGCCAGTTTCTGAGTATCATTCAAATGACCAATTTTCATTACAGACTCACCATCATCAGGCAAATATTTGTACACACTATTGAGCTTGCTAATGTTTTGAAGGTGCAAAATATTCCCGGATTATTGTGGCGGACCTTTAGCATATTATTTTCCAGTAACATCAGATGAATATCTGACGCTACGATACTTCCTTTACCATTCAGTCCTTATGAACTGGAGCATTCGGTTCGCATTGTTCGCTATGCTCCACTGATATTTAGCGGTCAAAGATATGGGATTATCGTATTTTTAAACGACCAAGTAGCTAGGACCCTGCCTAATCGCATGTTGTTTGCAGGCAATGAAATTCCACTTCAAATGATTTCGTTTTTATATTTATTAGCCGGTGAAGCTGCAAGGAAACACTTTAGAGAAATCAATGTAACTAATGTTGCCTGAAGCACCCTGTTTATAGCTCGCATAAAATAAGAGCGCCAGATTTGCCCCTGCTGGATTTCTCAAAAAGAACATTCCTGCCGCGGCGGCTTCATTTTCGGTGGAGGCAAAAAATGTTTGAGACCCGTGTACTTAGATTTAGGTGCACGTTAAAGAGCACAAGGTAGTAGTCGAAATTTGCGGAGGCTTCCACAACGGCAGCTCTCATAATCGTATAGTGGTTTTCGGACGTTAAAGCCCAGATACTCAAACGATACAATAGCCTCGGTGACGCATCGCCCACTGATGCCAACTACCGCATTCAGAATTTACGAGGAGATGGCGTGTGCTTACATAATGGCTCCACGAAAAGACAGAAGCTACCCACAAAATCTTTTTATTTCTGCCAATATTCAAATGAAATTATGTTAATGCACGTGATGTGATACATTAATATATGGTTTTTATTTCCCTATACTTTCCGATGTACGCGCCAATCGTTCGAAAATGATTGTGCGTGTTCCAACCAGAGTATGCATGGCGAGATCAGTAGAATATTCAGGATCCCTTGCTCTATCCGGGAAATGGGGGCACGCGAAGCTATGCTTCTGCGTGCATGACGAACTACTTTCTTCCTTTCTGATGGACTGAGGGGCATTCAATAAAGCATCAGTTGCAGTATAGCGCTTCGTTTGTGTCATTTTATGTGTGCGTGACTGTGTCCTTTTCTGCATTGCCTAATCAATTTTCTTTGTCTGTTTATTCTTTCTTTCCTGCTTTCTTTCCTTCGCATTGCGCAATACTACCTCCTAACTGTTCCCTTTCTCCAAGTGTGGAATTTGCTCTTCATCTAGTCCTTAGCAGCGCAACACTTCAGTTGCTCAGCCTAAAACGACGGTCATGCGTTCATATCAAGGCAACAGTAAACTATGACAACGTGAAATGACCAGAGAACTACTTGTTGTGTTGCTCGGTATCTTTTCATGTTAAAACTGCATTAGTATAAAAAACACAAACACAACGCGAGAAAACGACGGGACAGAGCGCCCCTCAAAACTGTCTTAATTCCCAGAAACCACAAATATATGTACCGTCAATCCACGCATGCGCAACAAACACACATTCCAGCATCAAGGGCGATGCGATCACAATCGCTCTGTAAACTTCTTCACTGCCTTATATAACGCTACTGACATATCGCTGAAGCACAAGCTGCATTTCATCATAACGTGGAAAGCATCCATCAGTTCGCTTGCTTTCGTATCATTGCTTCCAGCCGCAATCCGCACATGAGATAAACACTGCCTACAAGAGCTCGAGGGGCAGTTTCAGCAGTATGTACGAATAAGCCCGCATTATTAGTCTATATCAGTTGTCATGCACCCTGGGAGCGCTTGGCTCGTCGCAGCTTCCTGTGTCCAGTCCTAGCGCTCTTTTGAGAAGTGCAGGCAGTTTCCAATATCTTCAGCCAAATTTGGGCTCTCTTTTAGATGCGAAGCAGCTTTTGCTGGGGGCTGTGTCCGTCGTCGGTGGTGGTGTCCGGGCTCCACTGCGCATGCGCCTACTCTCTCTCCCACTCTCCTCCTTTACACATGTGTTCGGTGTCCTTCTCTCCTCCCCCAAGGTGCAGCCGCGGCGCAGCCTCTCCTCTCACGTGATGCAGCCGCGCCGAAACAAAATAGAGCCTGTAACCCACTCTCTGCTCATCCTCCCCCATTTCATGTTTATATAAGCGCGTGCGCTTTGTCGGATTCCGTTATTCTCTCTTCGCTCCCGTTCAGATGAGTTGTAACGTCAACGTCGGCGCCACTCGTTCACTCGACGCTCACAGAAAGCAACGCACAAACGCAACGTAATGATAACTCAAACACTAAATACAAACCTCACACTAACGGAAACGTAACTTAAAGGAAACTTGGTGTGCGCCCATATGCTGCTTCGCATCCCCTCATGGTTCCCTTGTGTGGGAGATGGTGTAATTTTATTCGACTCAGGATTTCTATCGTGTTACCTGAACCGCTTAATCACACAGATACCGGCATGTCCTAAGTAAGAACAGCTGTCCGAGAGCGGAATTTAGTCCGCCTCTCCTACTCCGCATCTCCTAAACGATCGCGCATGTTTAGTTCCAAAGCTTCTTTAATTTCCTTGCATGTTCTTTCTTTTATTTATCGTTTCGAGAGCGGAGCCCTCCGAGCTTCTTGGGGGTTTAAAAGACGAGCGGAACGCCATGACTGCTTGCAGCCTTCTTGAATTTCTTGGCAAACTTGTTCGCATACCGCACAGCCACCAGCCTGACCTCTTGACGGCTTACTTCTGCCCCAGCTGTCACAGCTGCTTTCTCCACTTCTTTCGACCCTCGGCATTGTGTGAGTGTCTGGCCATGGCTAGCCTTTTCAAAGGCATTACGATGTGTAAAAGTAACACGCTGAAAGTGAAAACGCATATAAACGGTTTGCCTTTCAGATTAATAATTACGTGGAAGAAGCAGCTCAGTCTTTACTTGCTGAAGTATTTCAGCAAGATAGATATCGTAAGCCCGTTTTTAAGGAAAAAGTTTTATGAAGTGTGTGGCTTTTTGAAACTGAACAATGATGTCGGTCGTGCCATTTCCGTGGACGCTGTTGATTTATTTGATTCTGTTCTCCATGAGGCCTTATTTGAAGCAGTAAGGGAGTGCATTGAAAGAATTGACCCTGTTTCCTTTCAGAGCTCTGCTGGTATTTCTATTGACGACATTTTAAACCTTTTAAGAATATACTGAAAGTCCATTTTATAAGATTTGATCAGCGCTTTTTTTGTCTGCAAAAAACCGGTATTTGTCACGGATCCTGTATCGCACCTGTGTTATACAATATTTTTCTTTCACAAATGGATCAAATCTTGTACCAGGTTTCACCTGCAAAAAGTGTATGAAGTGTTAAGGTATGTGGACGATTGGAAAGTGTATGAAGTGTTAAGGTATGTGGACTTGTCTGGCCAGACGCAAAGATACGAAAGCAAGAAAAATTATGTAATCTTTCTGCATCATGAAGAAAGGCAGCTTGTTGAGCGCTACGTAAGTAGTATTATATAGGGCCTTAGAAAAGTTTATTGAGCGTGTGTTGTGGTATTTCCATTAGTGCTATAACGCGCGTTTGTTGCGCATGCGCTGGTTGATGGTGCATATGAACATGGTTTCTGGGAATTAGAGCAATTGCCAGTGGCTCTCTGTATCATCGTCTCAAGATGTGGTGTGTTTTTTTGTGTCTAATGCAGTTCTGACGCGAAATGACAAGTCACCTCGATAAAGATCGTTTTCCTATATCATAAACGGCTGGTTGATTGATTATCGGGAAAAAGGCAGAAACAAATGCGCATGCGATTGACACACCGTCGAGGGACTCATTTCCGTACGCTCTCCGGCGTCGTTTTTCGTATAAGACAGCGCCCACGACATCGGCGGGTTATAAAAGCTTCGCTCCATGAGCTTCACCACGATAGCGGATTTGACCGGATTGTTCGGCCGAGGCCATGGCATCCCTGTGAACCAGATTCATGATTTATGGATGAAACTCACTTGACCTTCTATCCGCCCCGCCACGGTAGTCTAGTGGTTATGGCGCTCGACTGCTGACCCGAAGGTCGCGGGATGGAATCCCGGCCGCGGCGGCTGCATTTTCGATGGAGGCGAAAAGGTTTGAGGCCCGTGTGCTTAGATTTAGGTGCACGTTAAAGAACCCCAGGTGGTCGAAATTTCCGGAGCCCTCCACTACGGCGTCTCTCATAATCATATCGTGGTTTTGGGACGTTAAACCTCAGGTATTATTATTATTACTTGACCTTCTATCAACGGCCAGCTGGGTCGCCCGGATGGAAGTGCGCCGGTTTCGTTATTGTCTGCTGCCACCATATATAACAGTGACCGTCGCACTGCTTATTGAAAGCTCCAATATGAGACACTCATGCAGAACCAATTGTATTTCGGACATCAACTTTTATACAAGCGGATTTAGCGCTAAATAACTTCTTCGACTAATTTGTGCTTTACAATCCTTAGGCTACTATCCGCTGCTTCTGAAATGTATTGCGTACCGTTTTCGAGACGTATGTTCCTCAAAATTTGTTCTCTGTGAGGTTTGCTGAGCGCTTGTAGAGGCGGCACTGTATGTTTTGTTCCCGCTGTATATGCATGAATTACGTTTATAAGTAGCACGCTGAAGGAGAAAAAGGAAAAAAAGAACAAAGCAGTGACGTGGCTTTGTGCTAGAATACCAGACGGCCGCGCAGATTATCTGGGTTCGTTTCATGTCTGAACCGCGATTTCTTATTCTCTGTATCCATTGTGATTTTCTGTTCACGGACAACACCGCCGATGCTGCCATGTCATATTCTCTGACAGGGGCTCTTTGAAGCTATCACTTTAAAAAACTAACAACCGCTTTGTTAACAAAGCTGCTGACAAAAAGGCTAAAGTGCGACTTATTTTAGATCAGCACCAACATTACTGATAGCATTATTCGCTGCGTTTTAAACATGTCCATAGTGTGGAGTTTATTGAACCAGCGTTGGTAACAGGACTGTCGATATTTTTAGTCTCTGAGAAAGAGGAAGGTTTACTGAACTGAACAGAGGTCAAGTTTAATACAAGTGGGACCTGTCATATGGAAATGATATGCTGCTGCTTTGAGTAGTCTCTTCAGAGTGTCCGGACAAAGCCCGCTTAACCTGACAATAAATTGTTGTCTTGGCTGGCCGATCCATTGCTGGCGACTCAGTAAATATTTCATACTGTAAATAAAGTTTTAACTTGTGCAGGTAAATGTGAATTTTGTATCACGGGCCTAATCACTTCTCGTGCACTTATATTTAGCGTTATTTCAAAAGTGTTTCAAAGGCTTACATGTGAAGAGAGCGCTATTCTTTCTTGGTGGTTTACTGAATGATTACTTGTTCAGAAAACTTATGCTACGGTTATTAGTGGCCCTTTTTACGTCGTCGGACACATCTCTAAGGCGCCCATTACTTGATAATATTGAAAAGCATTCACAGAAGGTGTAAGGTGTATGTATTAGAGAAATATTTCGACTGCACCTTGGGGTTTCTTCTACCCAGTGCAGACTAAGTGTATAAACTACACCCGTCCCTGCTGGTGTTGTGCGGGCAAGTATTTTCACACACCTTTCTCTTGAAACTACTGACGTTGTGAACAATATCGTCGTCGCTGCTGTAAGTCCTTGTGCGTTTCACCTGGAACGCACATGTTCCTAGGAAAGTCCACATCTATAGCTGTGCTTAAGTGATGCCAAACTATAAACACTGCCCATAACCAGCAAACAATTCTTATAAAATATTTCTTTGAAATAAATAACCATTTTGTGCCGCGTAGGTCGGCACTATTGTGACGTTGTTGGGACAGTGAAGAAAGAAGCTGTCGGGCTGTTAAAGACGAAGCACTTTGTTGGGCAAACTTTTGCCCAGGTTACTAACAGTGAAAGTACGAACACTACAGGATGTGCACTGTTAGCGGCTATCACAGTCGTCGGCCGTTGGTAATCTCATCATCCTTAAGGCGGGTCAGCATTTACACCCGTGGCATCAATGATTCCAGCGTTATCGCTGGTGGTCGCGTTAGTTCCATAATGAACGTTAGCGTTCGGGTGTTAGCGTTCGAGAGTAAAAAAAATATAATCGGGAAGGTAATCACATATTCTGGCTCGGCTTGCACATTTCAGTGGTTGCAAGGCGGGCGCTGGGCGGCCTTCTTCGCTTCTCTTGGTGTTTCTCTTTTTTTCTTTTTCTCTCTCTTGTAGATGCGAAGCAGATTTTACGCTAGGCTTTGTCCGTAGTTCCACTGGCGACCGTCCCAACTAGCATAGCCATCTGAGCGCGCGCTCGCGCCAAGGAGAAGTATTCTTCCTCTTGTTCTTCGACCGCCTTGATGATGATACGTGCAGAGCATTTTAAGGGCTTGGGCTGCCGTATGATGTCCTAGCTTGGCGTAACTCAGACAAAACCATGTGTGCAGGCACGCGCTAGCGCGTTCGGGCCTGTGTAAGGGGCCTGGTAAGACGCTGTGGCCTCTCCCCCTACGCTCTCTCAGCAATTATATGATGGCCTCGGGGAACGAGATTCTGCAGATCCGCGATGAACCAACGCGTTGTATCCTAGTCAGAACGCGCTTACACGCGTTAGCGCGTTCCGGACTATGTAAGGGGCTGGGTTCAACGCTGTGATCTCTTCCCCCTTAAACTCTCTCAGCAATCACGTGATGGCGTCTGGGAACGAGATTCTGCAGACGCGCGATGAACCCGCTTGGGGTGCACCAACAAGAGTTCGGGACGAGTAACAGCGACAGCAACTACAGTGAATTCATGGTGTGCTCCACTTGCAAGGACGCGTTAACATCGGGCCAAGTGCCCGTGATGAACGGAACTTTATGTCGCCCATGCGCTGCTTCGCATCCCCACATAGTTCCTTTTAGTGGGAGATGTAATTTTCTTCTCTGTATTTATTTCTATTCCTTTGTTGATGCATTTCTCTTTCTCGCTTTTTCTTTCTCTAGCAATATACGAATGTCATTCAAATAGTAAGGGCGGTTTGGTCTCTAAAAATGGTATTCGTTAGTGAAACTTTTGATTGGCGGGTTTAGTTCAATACAAATCTACTTCACTTTTCTAAATAATCACCATTACCTTCTAAGCACTCTTCGTACCGCTGCACCAATTTCTTTAGTCCCTCTGCATAGAAGTTCGCCGCCCGGGCATAATTTGGTGTT
>NC_051183.1:106772759-106863261 GCF_013339695.2 Rhipicephalus sanguineus
ATGTATTGGACTAGCCTTGGACACATCTTAATATGGTTTCAAACTAAGCACGAGTGCCTGAGTGGCAACACCTTGTGACATCATCATTGTACGATGCATTTAGTGGCTGCTCAAGCAAGCACGTGACAGTTCACCTGTTCTGCGAGTACACACTCTAAGAAAAAATCGAGTATTTGGGGAGTATTTCTGCCACACAACTAAATCGTCATCTGGCTTGCTCCTTTTTTTTTCTTGAAAACCTGGCTTTCGTCACTCTCCTGTTAAGAATTCTATGCCACACTGATAACGCACGTGCCGTTTGTGACCGGGAGTGCCGGGACCGCGGTGATAGCGCGAGGTGGATGACGATTATAGTTGCGTGACGGAAATACCCCCAATACTTGATTTCTCTTAGAGTGTAGTCGATGTCAATGACAGACACGTCACAGCGCACACTGGCGCATGCCATGGGCTATCGTCATTCACCTCCCTTGCTTTGTTCTGGGGCTGCTTTTCTAGTGGTTTCTGATTGCTTACGCCAGCGGTATTTTAAACACTGCTAAAAATAAATGAACTGACAACACAGGAAGACCAGACCAGACGTCAACAGAACTGCTTATTCTGCAGTGTCCGCCTCAGCTCAAAACACAAAGAAGAATAGAGATGATGATGGCTATGTACAAGTGAGAACTAATTTCCCCTCTCTTCGAAGCGGCCAGCCTGGCCACAGCTCAAAGATCGGCTGAACGAGTAATAAAATGCTTGATGTGGGGGACGTGAACAATTTCCGTGCTACGACAGCGGTGGTCAGTGATGGACTGAAGTGGGGTGACGAGATAGTTCACTGGGGAAGTTTGTCGTAGAACGGTGTATGAGCCAATGTACTGTTGAAGAAATTTCTCGCAAAGTCCCGACGTTCGAACCAGGGCCCATAGTAAGACATCATCTTTGGCATGAAAGGCCATGTCACGTTGTTTACTATTGCAGCGATGTTTGTGTTCCTCTTGAGTAGCTTCCATGTTTTGACGAGCAATTCTACTTAGGACTACCTGTCCTAAGGAGACGTACTCCTTTACAACTTCCAGTGTCTCGCCACCTATCGCAAAGCGCTGTTCTCTGCCGAGATTGTTCCACATTACTTTAGTTTTATGCATATCAATTTTCAGACCTACTCTTCTACTTTCCGTATCCAGTTCAGTAATCGTGAGCTGTAATTCGTCTCCCGCGTTACTCATCAATGCAATGTCATCAGCGAATCGCAGGTTACTGATATACTCTCCATTAGCTCTTATCCCTAATTCTTCCCAATCTATGGGCCCTGAAACCTCCTGTAAACACGCGGTGAATAGCATTGGAGAGATCGTGTCTCCCTGCCGTACGCCCTTCTTTATTGGGATTCTGTCGCTGTCTTTATGGAGGACTATAGTGGCTGTGGATCCGCTGTAGATTTCTTCCATTACGTTTATATAGGCTTCGTCGATGCTTTGATTCCGCAGTGCCTGCATGACTGCTGATGTCCTCCACCAATCAAATGCCTTCTCGTAATCTATGACAGCCTGTGTATAGGGGTTTGGTTGTATTCCGCGCATTTCTCTATCCCTGATTGATAGTATGAATATGGTCTGTTGTTGAGAAGCCTGTACGAAATCCTGCCTGGTCCTTTGGTTGATTGAACTCTAATGTCGTATTAATTCTGTTAGCAATTACTTTTTGTAAATAGCTTGTAGACAAACGGACAGTTATCTAGGAAGAATGCCAACATGATCTTGATTCATAAGAAAGGGGACGTCAGGGGACATGAAAAATTACAGGACCTACACTGATTGATGATCGTTCTCAAATAATTTTTGTTTGTCCGCATGCCGTTGCAGATTGTCGCCCTACAGGAGAATAAAATAAGGACAGCTGGTCGTGTGCTGGCACGTGGTGGAGCAGATCTCAACCACTCCGCACACTTGGTCTCTGTTGCCAACAGCGCACTCAATGGA
The DNA here is from genome assembly GCF_013339695.2 of Rhipicephalus sanguineus. Classification (NCBI taxonomy): domain Eukaryota; kingdom Metazoa; phylum Arthropoda; class Arachnida; order Ixodida; family Ixodidae; genus Rhipicephalus; species Rhipicephalus sanguineus. Next base: position 106,774,727 of record NC_051183.1, read on the forward strand.
GCTCGACCCGTCGAGTGCGTTGCGGCCGCCAGCGATGCATTAACGATTTGAGGAGGCAAAGCAGTGGCAGAAGAAGGGTAGTAACTATAATTGCCCGTAGCTGCCTTGATAACGGTGCGTCGTTTAATTCGTGGTGCGATGATGTTGATGATGCTGTAACCTGAACGGCCGACAAATTTCAAAAACCGTTCAGGGTACCTTTACAGTCAAGCGTGGCTCTTATCCCATTCGAATTATCTTCGTGAATATTTTGTACAATGCTGGAGGTTGATCTGTCTGTAGTTATTCAAGTCTCCCTTTTTTGTATCAGTAAATATTGGTGTTTTTCCAACTCTCTGGTACATACATTCCAATGCTTGCATCTTGCCGTATGACCGTGGTATCATTGTGCGTCACTCTCGGCGCACCCGTTGAAAAAGACGGCGGCCGAATCATCCGCTTGACACTGCAGACAAGCGTGATTCAGAGTGTACGACAGTACCAATAGCGCGAAGTTGACAACTAAACATCGCCCACCGCACCGTTAGAATAAAAACGCTAAGTCGCTTCTTTAGCTGTTTCTTGTTACAAATACCAGGTCTTCATATGCTCCCGTCGCCCAACAGAATTATACGATTTATCACGCAGGGCAAGGTATGTAAGAATTTACCTTGAATTAGCGAAAGTGAGCGCATTTCCTACTAGTTGATCAGATAACATCCGTAGTAGTAGTCACTTAGGCCAAGAGGAAAATTGGACGAGTTGGTGCAAAGTTAACCATGTCGAACTGTAGTGCGTGAGAACTCACGATCGGTACTCACTCGCGCAGCAAACATCTCCTGCTCGCGCAGCGATCGTTGGTGAGCCTTTTGTGCCCCAGTTCGAAAATGTTTATCACGCTCCGAATCCACATCGTAAGAACGACAGCATATTGTCACGCTTTCTGGTATGTAATTGATAGACTCGGCATTTCTAGCTGACAGAGACAAAGCTCGCAATAATGGAGATCACTACTTACTCAATTGTGGCAAGGCAGCGCAATGCAGCATCCTCGCCTTGCGACGTCCAGATGTTGTTCGAGGCAGCCACGACGAAGTCGCTAACGGAGCACCGGTTCGCGTACTAGGTTGTCGAAACGAAAGCTGCCCGACTCGCGGTCATCGTCGTCGGTGTAGAGACAGGAGACGAAAGCCCAAGCCCGTTCAAGTAGTTCAAGCGTGCATCAGCCGGTGGAGCGACCGTTCCAAAAAAGCACCGCCAAAAACTAAAGAGAAGATTTCGTCCCCTAGTTCACCTAGGTACCTAGGTGACGGCAACAAGAGGATTCCCCGACAGCCGTCACGAGAGGGCCACCCAAACGCTATAGCCGAAACATTAATAAACAGGAGTTTATCGTAAGGCTTTTCTTGTTGTACAAAAAGCAATGATTTCTTTTATTGTATTCAGACGTAGCTGTAGTTAGTGTGTTCGCCCTTTACCACTTTTCCTAATATTAAACCGGAACTTCCGCTTGTGTACCGTTTAGGCTACGGAAACACGCAGCGATGCGCCCATTTGACAACGTCTCTACTGAGTATCGAAGGTGGAAAAGTCAGCCATATTGCCGATAAGGCATTGCGGATGATGCCTTTATTTACTCGTATACAAGGGCTGCGCCGCCATTGATAATATTATAAGGGAGTGTCGATGCTTTGAAGAAGCGAAGATCCGTCGAGTCACACAACAATTTGACCGGATCCATAACGCCGCGAACCCGTTCTCGTGCGGGGACGTCCCGCGCCATCCGCCACCTAGTACCGAAAACTTAATGGGCCTTGTGCGGTGTGAGATCGAAGCAGTATCTGAATCTGCGCCGCAGTAACGATAACCATTTGCTGTCCGTTGTCGGGCAGCGCTCGACAACGCAATACGGCCGTAGCGGTCCGCTGTCGGGCACCGCCCGACAAGGGTGTTCGTTGTTTAAATTTCGCTGTTTTCTCACTGCGAGTAGCGCGCAATTTTTGTATACATGAAGTGCCATCTCTTGAGGAAAAGGTAAGCTTTGTTCGTTGAGGTTTACTTTTTTTACACTAGGGTGCAGCACTATGTTCAGCACGTAGCCCAGAGCGTACTCACTCGCGCGTGGTTCGCTGAGAAGCATAGCCACGTTTTCACCGCGTGCGTTTTACGGTGGTGCTTTTAGCGAAAGTGAGGATGACTTTAGTGAGGAAGATAATTACGTGCCTCCACAAGACAGTGATGACAGTGATTTCACAGAAGTGAGTGACGACGACGACAGCGGTCGTCGTCGTCTTCGTCACCCCTGGCCTGGTCACCCCTGGCTCGGGCACCCAGGAGAATGCTTTGAGCGGCATCATACGCTACCCAAATTTTGCTAAAAGAGGTGCCTGCAGAATGCAGCAGCAAAAATAAATATCCTGTGAGTTTTCCTTCCACATTTAGTGTTTTTATGCGCGGCGCCAGAAACTGGCAAAATAGTTTTGGATCGGTAGAGCCGTAAAGTGGGTAAAAGTTTTCGACCGCAACTGGTTAATACCAATTCAGGCTGCCGTGCGTGAGGGACTGAAGAACGGAGTAATTCAGTCTGTATGTCCCCTAAGTCATCCCGCGGTCAGAAATCTTCCGTTCTACCACCCACAACCGACCTTATCCTAGATACCGTGATCCGAACCAATAGCACACACGTGATGACATGCCGGTATGCTTCAACTGCCGCGGGATAGGTAACATTTCTCACCGATGTCGCTTACGTCCTCCATTCTCTCCTCGTCCAAAGTACCATGGAGAGGACACCCGATCCTCGCCTTTTCATCGTCGCGAATATCCGTACACCTTTACTGCCCGAGCCTCGGCTCTACAATACCACCTCAACCACCAATACCATCCTCAATACCATCATCTACCACCAATACCATCCTCCTCAATACCACCAATATCATTTCATGTGTGCTCGCAGTAAGTGACCACTTTAGCATTTCTTCTGAGCAACGCCATGACCCGAGTGTCCTTAAGATCATCGACCACCTCAGCTCAACGACTCCTGATGCTTGCCTTTGTCTCTTCGTGCTACGCGATGGCACCTGCCTTCGTCGCAGTGTGGTATCTGACGGTCCTGACACCTTTTTTTGTGATTCTGGCATCCATTCGTTCGAAATTTCTGGTCCAGGTTAGCGAAGCGCCAACAGTGCGGCCCCTCTGAGTTTCCCGCACCTACGATCGTGCACGCCGTTGGTTCTACTGGCCAGAACTGTATTGGTCGGTACGTCGTTACGTGACCTCGCGCGACGTTTGTCAGCGCCGGAAGTCAATACTTCCGCCTGTTGGCAGTCTTCAGCCGCTCTAGATCCCATATGAGCCGCTTCATCGTATCGGCCTCTACTTGCTTGGCCCCTTTCCTACGTCGGTCTCGGGGAATAGATGAATTGACGTTGTCACTGATTATGCCACGCAGCTTGCGGTTACTCGCGCACCTTCAAGCAGCAGCGCGCCCAACGTAGTAGACTTTTTGCTCCACAACGTCATCCTTCCACACGGGGCAACACGCCAGCTCAACCGACCGTGGCAGACAGTTTCTTTCCAGAGTCATCAATGGCATCCCCACGTCTCGCTCGACCAAACATAAACTAACCAAGGCATACCATCCACAGACGAATGGCTTGATGAAACGGATGAACCGAATCAATGCTCACATGCTGGCATTGTACGTGTCGGCCGACCACCAAGATTGGGATAAGGCAATGCCTTTTTTTCACATTCGCGTATGATACCCCCTCGGTACGAGGTGGCTGTTAATTCGCCTTTCTTTTTATTATTGTGCCGTAAGCCCACGTTGTCTATGGACACGATGACGCCTACTTCCACGTGCCCAACTACTGAGTATGCTCAAGAAGCTATTGCCCGGTCAGAGCATGCACGCCAAGTTGTGTGTGTTCGGTTAACCGAGACGCAAGCCGGCCAACAATGGCTTTCTAAAAAGTTTCTGTATTCCTTACACCTGACCACACCTGTATGCCGCCAAGTGACCGACCTCGTGTATGAAATCAAACCATTGCCTTCGTTCCCGTCGACTCAACCCAGCACTGACATTGTTCACGTTGTCCGTCTGAAGCCATATCATTTACCGGAGGCTCCGGATGCGTGAGGATAGTGAACATTTTCACTACCGTCTTTACTCAGATGCATCTATACGGTGCTTTCCACGTCGGAGGGTAGTGTTATCTGCCACTTATCTAGGGGACGAAGAGGAGTACTTGTTGGTTCCTGTTTCGCCATCTTGGTTGTGTCATCCTAATCACTGTGCTTCTGTCAATATTGCAAATACACCCTCATGCTGTTGTCTCCCCGCAACAGTATAGTTCGAAGGTCTCGCCATTCTCTACACGTTGGGAAAGCTTGAGGACTGAAGTTTTTAAATACTTCGGAGTCCTGTGGCTTGATGCCACATAAATTCGAACGTTTGGGGTTGAACTCCCTCGGCCATTCGGTGCTCACGAGTGTGTTACCATATGTGCTCAGAACATTACGGTTTAGAGCACGAACAAACTTCGTAAGTCGTGAATACGAGTCGTTACATTCTACATACTCATTTTATTTTCCGCGTATTTCACATCGATCACTAGACGCTAATATGGAAAAAGGCGTTACGTAACAGAATGGCTAGTGAAGCAGCCAAAAGAGTGTTTCACATTGAATTCACTACGGAGGCATACTGGTGGTATTAAATTATGATTCGTATTGAGCGGACCTTACCTCAAAAACGTTGCCTCGGGTTTTGTGATAAGGAAAGTTAACCGTGGTAATAGGTTTCTATGCATTATCATACCACTTTTTTTCCTTGAACTTTACCCTTTTATACAAGCACACAAAGGTCAACGCAGCGCTGGTGCACCGAAAAACTGCGCACTGCATAAAAGTTCCGAAAAGCTCATAAATAAAAAGCCCGTTCAAAGAAACCGTATTGTCATCATTCCAGCATATATATTCAATGATTTATGTTGAGAAATGTAACCAACGAGCCAGAGCGCGACTGTTCATCGCAGTTGCTTTCCGCTTTTAAAAGAAATTCTCCACGAAAGCTATACAGGTAAACCTGGGTATTAAAAAACGCATGCGCCTTTCCCAATGCCTAGTGTTGTTCACAACCTATGTTATTTCGCCGTTTATAATGGCCATCTGGGGCATTCTTAACTTAGTTTAGACACGTACACTGCGTGTAAATTGTGACTGAATAGCGCAAGTTGAAAGTAGACATGTATGAAGCGCCACTTTAGTAAATGTTCAATTATTATCATTTACACATCCGAATACTAATACTGCTTGGACCCTGTCTGTACGTGTAATGCCAAGATATTTTATATTGACACGGCTGCTTGTAGAAAACATTAAGTTTAGTACAGAGTTATTCTTCAGCATGCTGGATATATGCGCTATAATGGAACAACTTGAATGAGTTAGTACATCTGGTCATGTAGCTTTCGGGATGAGTACGCCAGATGAACGACACATCACATCACAGCAACCGCGATGTCATGCGCTGACTTCTCTCCTCACCTCGAATGCTGTCTGCTCAATGCATAAAAATAAATAACGCTAGACAGTAGCAGATAGGCTTCAGGCTGCGGGCTGAAGCATATGCCAGAATTTGTTCAATGTGACGTGGGGACTGTGAGTCAACTAATGTGTCTATTTTCACATCTTGGTAAGACATGATAGAAACTAACAGCACCTAAGACGAAGACAGACAAGACATAATAGAATCTGAAAGCGCACAAGACGAGGAAAGAGAAGAGGCTTGAGAGACAGGCGCGCTGAATTACAATTTTTTAACTCGATAGCGTTAAAGAACTCGTTTCGCAGAGATCCCAGTGTCGGAATCAGTGTCGGCGTCGGCGTCGCTGGTTGTGAGCGAAAAAAATTGGCGTTGTCCGTGAGATAGGTTCGAGATAGGTTCAAATAAATAAATGATAAAAAACTTCACTCCGAACGAGAATCAAGCCCCCGCCTGCTGAGTGGAAAGCAGGTGTTCTACCACAGAGGTCACTTGTGCGTGGCGCGCGTGCTGTTGTTCGGTTGAGGTTCGTTTCCTTCAGTTTTATGAGCTCTGTACCATCGCTATGGCCGGGTGTCACGTGCCGCAGTGCGCCAATCATTCAAGGAACGCTGGAAGTTACACCATTTTCCAAGTGACCCGAAGAGAAGGTTTCTTTTTACAGTAAAAATCAAACGTGACAAGTGGCATCCAAAGAACACATCATCAATTTGTAGCGTAAGTCTCCAGCCGGTATTTTGAAGGGGCACGCAAGCAAAACTTGTGCCGCTGTCAACCTTGCGTAAGAAATAGACACACTGATATCAGTTATATGCTTGAAAGATATTGGTTGACGTGTGCATGAATCCTCCATTTGCCTTCTTGAACATTCGTTAGTGCGCTTGTTTGGCCCGGTATCTGCCTTCATTTTGGTTTTCGCTATTTTTTGTAATGTGCAATATATCATAACACACAATATGTATGTTTTTCTGCAGATAAAAACCTTCTTTTCTTCTAATAATATTAATTTGTGAGAATTTAAGTCCCAAAAGAACCATATAGTTATAAGACAGGCCGTAGTGGAGGGCTCCGGAAAATAAGACTATCTGCTCTTCTTTTACGTGCACCAAAATATAACTAGACGAGCCTCTGGCACTTCATTCCCATCGAAATGGGGCTCCTGCAGGTGGGATTTGCTCCCGCGGCCCCGGGTCAGCAGTCGAGCGTCACAACCACTAGACATCCACGGCGGGTTCTTGTTTTCTATATTCCTTTCCTTGATTTAAGCATGCCTTCTGTGCTATTCTGATGTCCTTGTATGCCCACATGTTCATTTAGATATATTTTATTTTGCAGTGTTTCTGCGGTTAAAGGTAACCTTTTGGTGCTGTCTCAAATCACCACCGATTTCTTGTTTCTTTTTTTAATCATTCACGATCACTGTGAAGCGACCAGTTGCAGTCCTCAGCATATTCCGCCATGATGGGTTTTATTTGTGTAATTGCTTCTCTCAGCGAAGCATCAATGCGCACAAATAAAAGATTTGTACCCTGAAATTGCCGGGAGTCGTTTCATAAATGTAGAGTGACAACATGTGTTTGTGTCATGTATGCCCGCTTTAAGTTGTGAGGCGATGGAGGTGGTAACGAAAGTCAGATATTAATAGAGGAAGCGGCAGGCGCTTACATGCGCACACACATTCATATTCAGTGTAAATTCCTTGAGCAAGCAAAATTGATTTTTATTAATACTATAAATCATGAAGGCTCCTACAGGGGTGCGCATACAATAGTACTCGCTAAGCGTCTATTACAAAACGACCATGAAAGCAACAAGAAGACGGGGCAGCATTGTGTACAGTAGACACCCTATGTCAGTAAAAAGAATATAAGGAAACAAATTCAAGTTGCACAATGAGTATCTCATGGAAAACCAGTCAATACCATTAACTGGTTCAACCAGTCAATACCATTAACCACTGCACCACTGGTAAGTGGTGCAGTGGTTACGGTCCTCGGCTGCTGACCCGAAAGTCACGGGCTCGATACCGGCCGCGGCAGTCGCATTTCGGTGGACGCGAGATGCTAGAGGCCCGTGCACTGCGCGATGTCTGTGCATGGTAAAGAACACCAGTTGGTCAAAATTACCGGAGCGCTACACTACGGCGTGCCTCATAATCATATCTTGGTTTTGCCGCCTAAAACCATGGATATTGTTATTAATAAAAAAGACATAAATGACGCAGTGGATCTGCCGCACAAAATACAATGCAGTATTTGTAACAGACAATACAGTGAAACCTCGGTGATACGAATCTCACGGGACCACCAAAAATATTCGGATCATCCGAAATTCGTATCACCAGGAAGCATGGCAAATTAGCATGCGACAAATGAAAGCTGGTGTACATTTTCATTTATTGTTTTCAGGACCGCAGAAACGTCACGAAGAACCCTGAATGATTGTCAGTTTTTAGATGTCGGCGATCATACCAGCACTCGTAAATATAGGGCCCGTACGTGCGTATTGGATAAATGAACCAAATGCGTTGTGACCGCGACAATAGCCCCTTCCAAATTTTAGTAATGTTTTTGCATGACACCGGCGTAATGCAGCGAAAGTAACGAAACAAGCCCTTTGACGCGATAAAGCCACAAAAAGCAGAACCACGGTCCTGTGTTATTATACTGTTATCGCGGGGGTGTGGCGGATGTTTTTTTGGGAAATTTACAGCCGTGCCCGCACAAGTGCTACCTCAACGGCCGCGCATGTTGACGTTGTGAGGCCTGACTCCTTCGCCAAGACCGTCCTAGCCTTCTTTCGGTCCTCGTTCACCTTTCATAGGATGGCTGATGCACGAGGCAGGCACGTGTAAACACAGTACAACGACAGGAGCCCGCGTCGCCGCGATAGAAAAAAAAAGAAGCATGCCGCTAATGTCCTCTGTAATCGAAACGCGAATGCACACGGAGGCACATAAGAGCCTCAAAGATGCGCGCACACATTCTCGGAGGCCGTGACGCGTCTCTGCAGGTTTATTCCTGACCGTAAGAAAATAGTTTTTCTCACACCGTGATTCTGAAGATTTGGCGGTGCCGCGCGCATGTCCACTTTTGCGTTTCCGCGCTCACACGTGCTTGGCTCGTCTTCCGCGACAGCGCAGACACCTGGGCGGTAGCGTACGTTCGTAACAAACTTCGCTGGGTGAAAATTGGTTCGCAACAACCGTACTATACTACATTGCGGGCCAATGGCCCTTAGCCGGGACCAACGAAAAATTCTTATCACCCCGTAATTCGTATGAGCCGTGATCGTATCACCGAGGTTTCAATGGAACATTTATATGCAACTGGGCATGCAAAAAAACGAGGCTCCAGATAGAGAAAGAGAAACTGTCAATACAAAAAAAGAAAAGAACGCACAGATACTGCACGTGTGCTACGCTTTATGGAATGCTTCACAACAACGTATTCATCGTTCTTATAAGGACTCCAGGTGCAACTCGAGTGCTGATACAAATGCTGCCACAGACTGTGACCGGGAAATGTCAGCAATAATAACGATAAAGAAGCTCTCATTTCATCTTAGCAGACTAATTGCGCTATAATGCCCCTCGACCCTTTATCCTGTGTACGATATGTATTATGCGATTTATAATAAGCGAATGAATTGTTTGTAAACTTCGCAAAATAGGCCACGTTAATGGCGCTCAGGCAGCTTCGCAACTCCAAAACGTGTGTTGAGATACATATATTGCTGCTGCCGCGATATGTATGTAAATACCTTAAATGATTGTGTGTTTGGAATGTAGTGTGTACGAGGAAATAAGGTACTGCTTTAGGCTTAACTCTGTCGTTTCTGGCGTAAGAAAGAGGACTTGCTTTTAACATACCAAGTCTTGGTCTATGTCTACCGCATAATACATGCACAGGCCGTCAGCTTACATGAATTACATGATTCCTTAATGAGCATTTAGGCAACAACAGCGCCAAAAGCTGTCCACGCTTAAAAAAGAAAGAAAGAAAAAGCTTGCCATTGTGTACTTATTCCGGACATACCCGTGCACCGCAAGCACGTTGTTTAGCGCGTTTCGCATGCTGCCAGCTGCGGTGAGAAGCGCAATGGCGGCTGTCGTAGCAGACGACGCGGATGTCCTCAACCTCAGAAGAGCGCGCGGTCATCGAGGCACCCTACGTGCGACGTGAGCAGACGTGTGGTATATTGGCTCCGCCGAGGTTCGGCTCGGGTCGAAGTTTTGCCTGGCCATGATGATTTAGGGTGCGGCTCGGGCCCAAGCCTAAATCCTCATGGCCAGGCAAAACTGCCATCGTGCGATCCTGAACACCAAGCGGAACAACTGGATGCCCAGTTCGTCTATGTGAGCACGTTCTCTACAAGTTTATGACCGTTTTTCTACTGACCACGGAGGCGCCGTCGTTAGCGACGCCGACGCTCAGCCTTGTAAAATCGGCCCTCCGAAGAAAAAATGGCGAATTGCGCTCTTCAACTACGCTTATATGACCCTCAGGCGATGTCGTGAACCTCTGTCCCTACCACCGGTGACCTAAGTTCGACCATTTTTTCGAAAATTTAGAGCCACGCTTTGCTTCAAGCGTCGGAACGCCACTCCCAGGACAAAGACAAGGTGACGGCGTACGACGCCGCTGCGGCAGCTGGCTCTCCGGTGGGCACCATGAACATTGCCGGGACGCGGGTCACGGGACGCGTGGGCAGGGCGTTAACGAAGTGGAAGTCGTGCCCAACGCCCAAACCCACTCACGAAGACTACGTATAGTCATCAAGCCCAGAGAACACGTTTCTCTTCAAGAGGCGTTCACGGAAACCCGTCACGGCACCGCCATTGCGGCGTACCTCAGGCTGGAGCGGGCCCACGGCATTTCTGTGCTGCCATCACGAGACCAAAACATTATTATCACGCACACAAAAATGCATTCGCAGACATCAGTTCGGTTTCCGCCCGCACCGGTCTGCGCAGGATGTCCAACTTCAACTCGATCGTGAAATTATCAGCCCTGTCAAAGACCCCCTCGACGATAAGGCAATACGCGCCCTAGACTTGGAGGGGGCTTTAGACTACGTCACACACGAAATTATTCTGCGACATCTCTTCGAAACCACCTGTGGACATAACACCTTCCAGTTTATCAAGCAATTTTTTCTCGTATCGGCCATGTTTCTTCCGAATACAAGACAAAACTCACGGCCCCTATCAGCTGGGAACTAGAGGAACCCCTCAGGCGCAGTCTTCTCGCCATTGCTTTTCAAGTTGACCACACAAAAACCAGTTGATACGACAAAGCCAAACTGCGTTAGGTGGGGGCCCAGGTGGGCCGTATGGTACGCTTGGCTTCACAGAAACGCGGGAGGTTGTGGTGCGAAGATGCCTTGCAGATGGCGCATGCTTTCCTGACCAGTCGAGCTCCAGCATGAGTCCGCGTAGAGTTAGCTTCGAAGGCAGCCTCTAAGAGTGCCTTCTCTTCTCAGAGGGTAGACGGTGGCTGAGACAGCGAAGCCACAATGTCGTCAGGGGCACCCTCTGAACTGGATCGTCATCGGAGCTTGGATATTTTGGGCCATGAGATCCATATGTGTGACCTGGTTCTGATTATGGCACTTTTGTTTCCAGCCATGGACTTAGTGTGCATTCTTGCACATGCCTTTTTCACTTGTTTCCAGTGAATAAAAGACCGCCATAAACTTTTTCATGCATCCATCCATCCACCCATCTGATGAATTCAGTGCTTTGAGGCTTTGCTCCATGTCATGCGCTCTCTTTAGTCTTTTGAGCTCACGATCGCGGTCTCCAAGTCGGAGGTCATAGCGGTGGAGATGTTTCTTTCAGAGCGCAACTCTTAGGCAGTCATTCTGACGTTGAGCGGCACTGCCGTCGGTGGCTCAACCCATAAACTTAAAATAGTAACCCATAGGCGTTAAAATGCAACCGATATGCATGAAAAAATTAAATAAGAAAAAAATATCAATGATGGAATGGGACTTGAATCCGGGCCTTCTGTGTGGCAGTCGAGTATTCTACCAAAGAGCGACGCTGGTGCTTGAAACTCGTTTGCAAAAAGACCCTTTACAGGTGTCATGCCGGGCGTGGGAATCGCGTTGACCTATGTAATATAGCATGGCAGAACAGTAAAACCAAAACCGCTTATTACATATTGTTAACTGCGCAACGAGCATGCGGTTTAATGCTTTCCAACCACTGCGAAAGTGCTCTTTCATGATTGTTCATTGTCAACAGCAACAAGCAGTATCAACAAAGTGCACATATTTCCTTACAGATCTATAGCAGATACGTCGCTTATCCGCCGAAAGACGAATAATGGCGTCGTGGGTGGTGTCCTACCTTAAAAAAAGTCGATTTATGATGTAGTCGATACCTTGCGGAAAGCGGAAACATCAAACACAGTTGGCTTTTGCCCAACGCGAAACTGTGCTCTGAATTCGCAATATGCAGTATCGCAATCGTCGGTGATTTTTTTTGCGTGCAGCTCAGCCCACGCAACACGTTACGGTTCTCCTTTACCCGTGCGGCGGCCACTTTCCTGACTCGTGAATGAACTGTCCTTTACGGTATGTCTCCAGTACACATTTCAAAGGGTCACGAAAAATCTGGGTTCATGACCAAGAGTGCTTTCTCAGTTCTGGGCCTGGTGAGGTCACCTGTCTTCGCTAATGATACCTAGTTCAAACCAACGAGAACCCCTATACCACCTTTTTTTTTTACCAAGAGACGCGTGCATCAGCGTCATCGTGTCCGGTTATCTTGAACTACGCAACAAAAATAACGAGGCGATTGTGCTGTGTGATGTATATTGACAAACGTTGTGTATTTGGATTGCCTTTAGTCCTAATTCCGCGTCTGAATACCGACTTCGGAGGTGGAGCTTCGCAAGGCGAAATTTTAGGGGTGAAGGCCTAGGGTCTCGGCGTGTCGGCGTGCATCGTCGCCCGCTGTCTCGAGAGTCCATTTGCTTGAGCGCAAGATAGGGCGTCACCGCCTCAGCGCTCGCCGTGTGGCGAGAGAGAGCGAACGGCGCGCGTTGACTACGGAAACGAGCTTTCTGCGATTAACGTGAACTACCATCACGCAAGGAACGAGAACGCGCCTTTGCCCGCGAAAGACAACGCCGACGAAGGCAGCGTCCGCTAGCGAGTTTTCTGATTGAAAAAAACGACTACTCGTGCTGCTCAATCGTTAACCAGCCACCTCGTACATATATAGGGATTGGATCTTGACCTGCAATTCTGTGCCGGTGGGAGATTTCTCCTGTGCGTAGTTGAACAATAAATGTTCCTGGCGTGCACGTCATCTAAAAGCGGACTGTGGGTCTCTGTGTCTAATCTTTTTGCTGTCTCTCATTGCCCATTAGCAGTGGCTTTGCTGTATTAAACACCGGCACGTCAAAATGCCGTCCCTTTGGTTGCTCTCAGTAGCAGTGGCCCGCGTAGTCGTACTTCTTTCTTCGACACCTTGAACTGCCTTTCCTGTTTGCTTATCAGTACCAAACATACTGGAAGCATGACAGCCTTTCCAGCCAGAGCCCTCAATTCTGTGCCTGCAATCATTTTCAAGGCGCTTTTACTGGTGCGTCACTTTGCAGGTCGGCGGAAATTTTTTTCAGGCACAGCATATGACGGCGCTTCAAAACGCCGTCATATGCTGTGCTGACTAGTAAATCCTGCACCCATAAGCTTGGCTGTAACACACTTTTCAAGTTGGAACGGCAAAACCAAGGTTACCATTTTCTAGGCTCTGCATTACATTAAAAATAATTTATGCAGCCGCTCTAGTTGCATGAGATGCTGAATAGCCGATTAGCGTGAGCGTTTGGCCCGAGTTCGAACTTCATAATCAAGAAAAATTTCAACAGCGCGGAAAACACCCGAATGGAAAAAAAGGAGGCGAAACGGACAAGCGCTGTCCGACACGGACTTGCGCTAGTCCGTGTCGCCTCCCTTTTGACCGTTTTTGTTTTTTTTCGGAGCTGTTAAAATTTTCCTTCATACATAAAAAGTCGAACATACAGCTTGTGTATTGCATGATCTGCAATACATTACGACCGTGTTGTATGGAAATGACCTGATCAAGACGTTGCATGGCATCGATGGTAGGAAAGGCTTCGTCGTACAACATGTGAAGGCTTTCCGTTTCCTTTTTAGATCCCACTGGAGTACGTCTTCGAAGCCTTGAGGGATTCTTCTTGTCTAAGCGGTTCTTACCGCTGAATTGTATATTTAGCTTGTCCATCGCACCCACGTAACAGGTTTCGAGGATAGGAATTTCCACTAAGCTCTTGCCGCGTCTCCAAAGGTATTGGCGAGATTTGTTCGTAGCGGCAGGATTCCCATTTGAGCTGATGATTAGAGAAACTGTTCGTAGAACACATTCCACTTGCATAGATCGCCAACGGTAGCATTGGTAATGGGCTTCGTTAACATCGCTCCGGACGTAACAAAAGATGCTGTGGCAGTCGGCGAGTCACGCACATTCATGGGCGATGACAATGAAGTGTTCTTGGAATGCTGGTTGAGTTCTGCAGCGTCAGCTACACTTGCCCAGCTGGAGCCGATTTCGCGTGGATCCTCATGAGCCGTGCTGCGCATGCGCAAGGTTCAGTGATGGCACACAGCTGGCTCACCGCTCTCCGCCACCGCGCTCTCTCCGCCACCGCGATCTCACGCGCTCGCCGCCACCGCCGCGCGCGACTCGCCGCTGCTGGTCTGCGCATTCGAGAGGCGTGACGTCGTAGCCATGGTAGACACAGTGGCGCCAGCGCGCGCGTAGCTATTCGCCTTCACTGTGCAGTCGCCGTCTGACACTCCGCTGGAGCCGCGTGATAGCGCCTCTGACTGGCGTTTGCAGGTGGGTAATGCCACAGAGACGCAGAGCGCAAATGCTGCTCGACGGCGCAGAATAGCCGAGAAGCTTATCTCATCGGATCCCGAAATAGTTGCCTGGCAATTAGCGGTTTAACGTACGAAGAATGAAGAGAAGAAGGCTAATAATCCTAGGCAATCTGGAAAGCTAAGTATAATAATCTGAACCTTTGCTACCGCTACGTATATCCTGGCATAGCCGAGCTAAGCCACTGCAAATTTGTTTTCTGTAGTTCGAGTACGATCTGTGTCGAGTTGCCTGCATACTAAGTCAAAGCTGTGTACTGTGCATCGAAAGCTCACTAGGCCATTATTAGCGTTTTTCAGCTGTCTGCACAGCGAAAATCACTTAAGGCCTTACTGAACTTTTTGCGTGCCAGTGGCCTATTGAATAGGCTTTAGTACTCCCGCTCTACAGCTTCCGTTGGTTTATATTTATTTTATCGCGCGACTCCTCTTCTCTCCGCTTTCCTTTCCATCTTTCTTTCCCTTTCCCCATCCCCTTAGTGTAGGGTAGCAAACCGGATGCTACAATTCTGGTTAACCTCCCTGCCTTTCTCTCGTTTTATCATCTCTCTCTTCCTCTGTTCGTTATTACTCATCAGCTGCTTGCAATTTGACTCAATACTGTCCCGCTCTTGCAGCGTCGTCTTCTAGTAGAGCTCTTGCAATTTGACATGGTCAGCTGATCTGTGGGCCCGTATGGTTCGCTGATGTCGATCCACATTGGAGTCATCAGCGATGTCCTTTAACGGTAGCTCACGGCATCCGTCTTTCGGGAAAAAAGGCACCAAACATTGCTTACATGGCAAGTGGAAAAGCTCACGAACACTTGTACTCAGAACGACATATGTTAGCGCCAAACTGAACACAGATGCTTGTTATAGCCCTGCAAATTGTATTGAAAAGTGCTTATACGTTCATTTGGACAAAGATAGTCTTCTTTTTGCAGAAATAATGCCGGAAGGTTAACATTTATTTCGACAATGTTTGCTTTACTTGTTCGCAACCACTTTCGTACTCGCGATTCTATTGGCACACCTTTTTTATTAGGTGTATATGGTTCTTTCTTTTCAGTCTATGACCTTTGTAAACGCTCTGAGGCGTCTTGCCAGGCTAAAAAGAAAAACATGCAGGGAGTATACGTTATAAAGCATAGTCAGCTTGGACATTGTTTCTTTCCTCAGTGCACGTAGTATACTAGTCGAACACCATTTAGAGAAATGTGCTCATTAGACGCAACTTGTTTTAACTGCGAAGCATTTCTTGACAAACCAAGGACACTTGAACAATTTCTGTCTATCTATCTAGCCGCCTACATCATGGCGCTCTTGTGATTGTCTATTTAGCTTGGTATAAACGAAAATTACCTTAGGAAAAGATGTGTGTTACGGACACAACAGGTCATGACATGGATAACGTGACATGCTTGTTGCGTACATCTTGAAATAATTTCCTTTAGTCACGTGCGGCACACACCTGCCGATCATGGCCCGTACAATGAGCCTGCGTGCCGCACATGATTCACAGTCTATATCAGCCAAACAACGGGGAGAATATACTTTGGGATTGTCCACACGATAGCGTCAAGCCTTCTACTCCAGATAATCTGGATATAAGGAAAAATAAAAATCTTGCTTCCAGCCGCAATTGAACACAGGCATTCAGCGTGGTAGTCAAGTATCGTACTACAAATCCAAAGTGCTTGAAACTACTTCGAAAAACCCCGTTTCTCGTCTGCAATCTCGAAAGAACAAAGTTTAACTTCATCACCGGACGTTACTTGCCCATGTATGCATGCTCTGGGTCATAAACACCTCACAATCTGTTAATATTATTATTACGTTTAGAAACGCCGGCTTGAACCAAGGAAAAGCTACCCTGACTACCTCCTGTAGCCTGAGCTTCAATCAAGTAAGCAGGCCTCCACACTCAATCCAGTTCTGATGCAGACACTCCACACTGTTTTACTGGCAGCTTCTTTTATCGCTCGCACTAACAGCACTGTTATCGCTCGCTCGCACCAAACAAAATGTGCGATTTGAGAGAACAGTGTGGCTCCTGTAATGGAATTATCTATCTTTCTGCAGGCAAGGCTGCCATGCAGTTGGTAATGGCACATCTAGAATTCTAGTAAATGCTAGTGTTCTCGTTCTTAACATTTTTTCCATGTGTCTTAGTGGACAACCATGTGGGCAGCCTGAGCAACAAAATGTCCTTTTTCTTGCTCAGAATCACATCCGTTTGTAACAAGTGTCACTCTGAAAATGAGGTCGAGTGGCGACAAATTCAAAATAGAATGGAAATGCTATGCATAATCACTTCCTAAGATCTGAACTCTGCCAGCTACCAAATTGTTCACCGCAGGATTCTATC
Source organism: Rhipicephalus sanguineus (assembly GCF_013339695.2). Classification (NCBI taxonomy): domain Eukaryota; kingdom Metazoa; phylum Arthropoda; class Arachnida; order Ixodida; family Ixodidae; genus Rhipicephalus; species Rhipicephalus sanguineus. The sequence continues at coordinate 106,791,519 of NC_051183.1, forward strand.
GTATACGTTAGTGATAAAGATTTCACTCTGTCTCCGAGACAGTTACTCGTGCAAATGAGATGTAATCTAGGAGAATAACACGCATCACGTAGACTAGTAGGTAATACCCCACTGAAATCAACCAATACACGTGTACTACAAAAGCGCTCGTAGTAGTCGTAGATACTACACCTTGCAAGGCATAATGACCTCGATATACAATTGAGGCTTCGCATATACAAAATTAAAACGAGTTAATGCATCAGCTTCCCAGCTATCGCTCTGTAGCACAGATAAATATTCTAATTAAATAGGTAGGTTGTTACCTGTGTGTAGCCACGTGTGTGTATAGATTTCTCTTTTGCACCTGTGAATAAAGTTCAGTCGGGAGTTCAGCGCTTGTGTTTCATGTGTTCCTCCGCAATTTTGACAACCTTCATGGCACCCTTTCATAATTAAGAATACGACACCTACTTGCGAAGTAAGTGACGTTCATTGAACTTGGTGGTTCCTGTTCTTTAAGGCTGAACACTTCTATGAACGACAGGTTGTACCTTTAAAGTAAAACAGTACATCGCCAAGTTGCAGTGCGAAACAAATGATTTCGTTCATGTTCCGGATAAGACCGAATGTGCTTAAAATATGCAGAAACTTTCAGTGTTCAACGCACTCTCCTTAGGTGAAAGATTGAAGCTGCACATGATATCGCTAGCTAGAAATCACGCCCACAGGAACACTATACACTATACCTAACAAACTGGCCGCGATCGAGCTTCTTCGACGACGTCATCTTCTGTCCCTCTCCTGAGCAATTTCCCAACTGCAGTTTCTTACTTGAAACTGCAGTTGCAGGGGGGGAGGGTTTGAGTCGAAGTGAAGACGGAGTAAAGGCAAATATGTAGAGGAAGAATATGCTATCTCCCACCAGAGTGAGTCCAGTTAAGAGTCAATAGTGAGCACTTATGGCTCTCTAGAAGAGTGCTGCAGCGTCGGGGAGCTTGTAAGCTGTTCCTTTTATTATACTGCTGCAACAAGCGCAACCCACCATAGCTCCTTTCGGCACCCGTCTATGTAGCCACCAGCAGAGCGGCGGTCGAGTGATTCACAAGGCGTTTTTGGATGCGTTTTAGATGCCTCTGACAAGTGTGCTTGAGGACCCCTTTTCGATGGGTTCCTCGACGTCTTGAAATGAGCCGTGTCGCTGCACGCACGAGAGAGGACGCGCGCTGCGTCCCCCTTCCGCTTGCGAAAATGGCAGCGACGCTCCGCGCTCCGCTTAGGCAGCCCGTAAGCGGAGCGTGGGCCTCGCTCCGCTAAGCCGCTTACGGCCGTAGCGGAGGGCGCATGTGCACTCGCATTCCCGCTCCGCTTAGATGGTGAGCGGAGAGTAAAAACTCCGAACTAAAACTGTGTAATTCCGAATTCGGCAGTGGTGACGCTTGAGAAGCACACCGAGCGAATCGTGGAACAAACATCGCATTCCAATAAAGCAGTCAGTCGGGTACTAATCTCCTTCTGCTACACGGTGAAAATCCTCGGCCCCGAACAGCGTGAATCGTTGACAAACAAACTGGTTCACCGGTGAAATGCTGTCCACCAGATGTTTATACAGCCATGACATACATAAATGGCCGAGCACACCGTTTAGCTCCAGCGTCGAAAAACTGCCACTTAAAGATGATTCGGGAATGAAAGCTAATATTATTATTATTATTATTAGTATTATTATTATTATTATTATTATTATTATTATTATTATTATTATTATTATTATTATTATTATTATTATTATAACAAATCTGCGTTCTATTTCATGGCGATTATACGCTGTAGAACACAACACCGCAACTAAGACGTATGCGACAGTGATATTTTCTATCGTAAAACTGTTAAGACACTTTTTATACAATTGTATATTCGAACTAAATGGTGCCTTCGCTCCGTTGCTTTTGGTTTGTCTTAAGTTGCATGCGATGGGATCGCGGTACCCGGGTCTTTTAAGCTTTCTAGAAACAAATAGCTCGAATCCTAAATAGGTTTCTGAAGTGACACATATACTGTGTAATTTGTAACGTGCACGATGCGGACATTTGGAAATGACGTGTCCCGTGGACGATTATAGTCAAGTGCCTCGTGATGCGCTCAACGCTGTGCAATCACCCACCATAGGATATAGGCAGCCTGCACGCACCAGGTAAAACCACTGACTACAGACGTGAGGGCGGCATTCCGCTAGAGTGCGTGAGAGCATAAGTGTGGCAGTGTCGACCATCTCGATATCCTATCTTCTTTTTTAACCAAAATAGTCAAAAGCGCAAGGAAAACACGCGCGAAAAAAAAGCATAGAGATACACAGAGGCGCTACTTCCAGCAAATTTATTTGACAGCGAAATCTCTTATGAGATAACAATAGCCAATTTTGCGGGCGAAGACTTCCGCCGCAGCCGCCAGTGTCCGTACCTGCTGTCACGCGCCGTTTGAAAACAAATTGAAGAGCGTGCGCGATTCCAACCAAGGCGCTCAGTGTCACACTCGAGTATTCTACCACCATGCTACGCGGGTGCTTGAAACACCTTCGCAAAAAGACTGTACAGACGTCACGTCTACCGAGGAATCACGGAACAGATGTAATAAAGCATGGAAACGATTTAAATAACACAAGTTGTCTCACAGAGCGAGTTGCGTAACTACACTCTTAACATGGTTCACATAAGTTCCAGCTAGTAAGTGGAAGTTCTTGCAAACAATTTACGCTTACTTAAGCGTGACATGTGTCCCAGGTAAAACTTAAATTATGCGGAACAGTGTTTCAGTTATTTCTCACTGGGCTGTATGCGGACAGCGTTCCACATGTTTAGTACCTGATTTAGAACGATATTTCGCATATATTTACGGTAAGTTTACCCGGTGTACGGGATAACGTAGGTATCGACATAAACCTAACCTTATGCATGAGAGCGCAATGACAATGTTGCAGCCTTTACTGATGTCCTTTTCACGGCTTTGCAAATGCTTTCATTGGTGATATTCATCACACTCTGATAGCGTGGCTGTTTTGAGACTCGCCTAAAAAGTTTGCGTTGCCATTTTTAAGCACAATGACTGGCTTGGTTTCTGGCCATCTCGCAACATCAATTTATGCAGACCATGGTTAGCGGCACTCATATGCCTAGCGGCACCCCTATGGCAGGCCCTGGGTTTAGTTAGACATTGACAGACAGTATCAGAAGACTCTGAATGATATTCACACAGTTGCAAAGAATAGCAAACGCCGCATGTGGGCCCGGCAGCACTAAAAGACCACGGTAACGTGTGGGTTTAGTGAATAATGAAAAGCGATTTGTTACCTGCACAAATAATAGCAGCGTGTGGTGAGTTCGTGTGATCGCGATCATGCCGCCGGACCCACTGAAAGCAGCGATGATGTCACGGTGATTTATATAGGTACTGTCGCGTGAAGCAAAGTTGAGGGTATGTGGTCCCGGACGAAGCATGCGCAGCAGCGAGGGGGGCCGCACACGCAAGGCCGCAGGAACCAGGCACCATTGCTGACGCTCGGGGTCGAATGCAAGGCTGAGCCCTGCGGACGTGGTGCTTGGGTGGCATAGCCGCTGACCAGCAATGTCGTCGAGCAGAAGTCGGGGGCCGGATGCAGGGTCCCATGTACGAAGACGCATAGTATCACCGACAAGACGTGCCGACGAAGCCTTCCAAAAGGATGACATAGGACCAGTCATGGCGTCCCCGAAGCGGTAAGCTCGGGTAGCAGTCGTTGTCACGGAAGCATTGATGATAGCCCCGCACGAGCAGCAGACCATGACGTGTAGCTGCTGATGTGCTAGCAGCCTTGCGTGAACTAAAAACCAGCCAATCAGCCCTACTCAGCGAATTCAAGGTATTCGAGATAAACTGGCTGACAACGATAAAATGCTGAAAGATATAAAAGAGAGACTTACGAAAATTGAAGGGGAGTGCCAGTCGCTGACGGCAATCAAAGCCTTCGTAAACACTGTGCATGCACTTGCGCAGGCAAACGCGCGTCAGATTGAGCAGCTAACTGCACGCACAAATGACACTGAAGACAGAGCGCGGCGAAATAACTTGGTGGCATACGGCATAGATGATGAGTCGAACGAAAGTTAGGAAAATCTGAGGAAAAATTTATAGGTTTTCAAGCGAGCACCTCAAATTAACTATTGCTCCGAAAGACATTGAACGCGCACACAGACTCGTTACCTTTTCGCCGAATAAAGCTAGACCAGTTCTGGTAAAATTCGCCCATTTCAAAGATAAAGAAAAGATACCGACCACTAGTAAAGATAACAAGCACCCCAAAGTTAATGTTGCGCAAGATTTTTCACCAGCTACGCGCCTAGCCTGTAAAAAACTGGTCGAGTTCAAGAAAACGCAAAATTTTTCCAGCAGCCTTCGTCACAACAAACTCGTAGCAGGGAAGAACACCTACGTGTATGACCCGGTTGGTCAACAGTTCGATCTTCGCGCCCCAATGACCCGGTTGGTCAACAGGTCGTTCTTCGGCATTCGGAGAAGTTTGATGAAACAACTAAGTCTGGCAAGTACTCAACAAGTGTAACCTGCAAGAATGAACGGATTACGGGATGGGAATTGCCTCGAAAAAAGAAGAACCGTGAAACTATTTGCCATAACTAAAGATGTACTAATCCCAACCAACCCTCACTAACTTGCCTGAAATTGTTGTCATGATGCATGGGTTCAAAAGTCGAGGACCATATGAAAGTAGCAAAAATTCGATGAAAGCGTTGTACATAAAATTTTGCGCAATGGATAAGTTGCAATACGTAGCAAAGCTTTGTTGCTAGGAAAGTATTGCAAGCTTCAGGTGTCCCAAATATTGAAAGTCGATGGGGAACAAATGTCTGGGCCTGTCGTGCAAGCTTAGGAGCGCGCTCCTTCCAGTAATGCGCACTGAATCAATAGGCGCCTAGTGGTACACTGATGCGAATCCCTGCGAACTGATTTGGCGTGGTACCCCACGAGCCAAACCATACTCCTAAGCTCTTAGAGGCATTTAAACGAGCTCCTGACACAAAGCCAAACTTTTCAATTGGAGATACCACATTTTCTACACTGGGTTTATCTGTGCAACAGAAAGCGACATCGTCTGCATAAGCTAATACTTTAACTTCACTGCCTAATATACTGAAGCCGCGAACACAACTGGACTGTATTATGCTTAAGCAGAGCCGCTCCAGATAAAACGCAAAGAGAAGTGGTGACATCGGGCATCTGTTTCACCGAGGAGCAAATAGAAACAGGTTTTGAGAGTTCACCATTGACAATGAGACGAGTTGAGCATTCAATATAACAAAGTTTAACGCCTCTAAGCACATATGTGCCAACATTGGCATGCTCAAGAAGAGAAAAAACGAATGACTAGCACGATCAAAGGCTTTTGCAAGGTCTACCTGTAGCATTGCAAGCTGTTTTTGATAACCATAGCAGAACTGAAGAACTGTACGAGCCACGTGTATATTGTTTTTTATAGATCGGCCCCTAATTCCACATATCTGATGAGACCCAATGAGAACAGCAGCAAGGCCCGCGTCTCGCATAATTTTAATTTCGCCATGTGTGGTGTCCCATGCGTTTCACCCAAAGCCACGGGCGTTTGTATTATGCCGTTAGGACACTAAGGGCAGAATACAAACGCACGTGGCATTGGGTGAAACGCATGGGACGCCACACGTGGGGAAATTAAAATAATGCGAGACGCGGGCCACGCTGCATCGTTGCCGCGCTGAGTTTGCGTCGTATCGCTGACGACGCACGCAAGTTTTCGATTTCGTGGTTGTACTGCCACGGAATTTGCGGCCAGTCGGCCAGGGAAAAAGAAGAGCGTCCTGTGGCTCGTGGTGGCGCGGTCTAGTGTGAACGCTTTGGTTCTTGTAGACTTATGCCAAAACAGCGAAGAAACGAGACGGCTGAACCAGACTCTCAGTATATATGTTACACTGTGACTAGAATCCTGAGGCTAAAATAACAGCGCAAACACATAAGACACCCATGAAGAAAAGAAACGTAGCACACAAGCGCTAACACTGCTTTATTATTTCATGCGCCAATGCATATATAAGCCCAAGGCAAGCTTACCGCACATGTGCACACAGTAATAGCTCCAAACCGCAACGTTTAACAAGGATAACACTGTATTAGATACCCTAAGGCATGAAATCATATTCAGATAGGTGCAGTGACAAAGAAATAAGGAAGAGTAAGACCCTTGTCACCCGCGTAGTCTAACCGCAGTTAAGTACGACGGCCGTTAAGTCTAACGGCTGTTGGACCTTGACACACGACAACTCTAACCGCAGTTAATCCGCTAACGACCGTTTTTGTAAACGGAGGTAGGCAACCCCTGTTAGCGCCGTAAACTGACAACAAGGCGGCCCCCATGTCGGACGCGAGCAGCTCGGCTCCCAGTAAAATATCGAGCCAAAAGCGTGTCAACTGAACCGTTGTGACGACGGAGGCGTTGGTACGCATTTGGGAAGATAAATTACCGGCTTTGAGGTCCAATACAAGAAGCCTGCTGATTTATAAATCCATGGTGGAGACCTTGAACTCCGGCCTGCTGGCGGGCGAAGATCCGTCCAGCGTGAAGCAAGTATGCCAGAAGCTCGAAAATTTGAATATGCGATTTTCCTTCCTTGCCATTTTATGTAACGTGTATAAGCACTACAACGGAAGACTTTCTGTTTTAACTAGGCCTCCACCTTCACGACGCGGTAGCTACCGAGAAGCGTAGAACATTGTATCTGATGTACCAACATTTTAAAAAATCTGATGATCAGGTTTTTTTAAGGCATCCATAGGCCAACATTAAAATTGTCGTACTTCGTGCCAGATGCCAATAAATAACAGCACAAGGCAACAATGAAACTTAAACGTACGAACTATCCATTGATTTTCACTCACGACAGCGGTCTTTTCTTCGGTTGAATTATCACATCACCAACATAAACAAAGACATCATGAGACAACTAGGCTACTTCCAGCAAACACTTCGCAAACCTTCGAAAGGTGTAAAGCTTTTGGCTCATAAAACTTACATAAGGATGAATACGCTGTCCCAGTAGTTGATCCATGCACAAGTACAAATATAAGGATAGCAGATAATATACAGCGAATGGCAGCTATGTTAGTTTTTTTATTATTTTAGCAGGAAAACATCACCAACTTCTGGTCAATATTTCTGCGAATATTGAAACCCTAAAAAAGGCCTAATCGCGCAAGTCCAAAATATTCTATTTAATTTGTCATGGCATGCTAGGAATCAACCAAAACATCTACTTGAAACTCTCACAGCCTCCCATTCGTTTGCTTCAACTAAAAAGACTTTCCGAAATTTTGGTCGCAACCCCTGTGCACCCGTCATTTGAACCGCTTGGCCAGGAATTAATCAAGATTTGCCCTTTTTCCGCTTTCACTTCTGGACTTCAAAACACAAATGAGTGTCCTTGTCGCCAATTGTCTAGCAACGTGTCATGAGAGCGTCGAAACAATCTGGCTTGTGTAGCTAACATATCTAGCTTGTCATTTCTTATGTTTTTCAGTCATGCTTCCTTGATAAGTGCACCTTGTTGACATGTCGGACGCACTTAGAGTTTTTTCTTCTATCATTGCCAACTGTCGAGCAGCGCATTGTCTAGAGCGTGAATACGCCGGCTGATATATTAAATGTGTGACCTCTCAAATGATGTTGCTGTATTCGGTGCATTGCTCTACATACCAATGGCATTGTTTTCTGCTTGATATGTTTGTAAGTGCGCTCTTTTAGGAGCTCGCTCGCCAGGTTCTTAGGCTGGGGTGAAGTCCCGCTCCGTACACGTAACCTAAGTTCCAGAGGCGACCGCTACTGGCGCAGCTCGCGTGAAAGAGAAGTCTTCTTCCTCTTGTTCTTCGAGCGCCTTGATGATGATATTAACGCAGGCAAAACCACATATAGCATAGCCAACTGTAGCATGCGCACACTCGCGCGAAAGAGAAGTCTTCTTCCTCTTGTTCTTCGAGCGCCTTGATGATGATAATAACGCCGGCAAAATCACATATAGCAAAGACAACTGTAGCATGCGGCGCTCGTTCCATGCCGGCGTGTGCTCTAGTTTGATAGGAGACCGCTAAAGGGCCACAACTGCACGCTTTCTCTCTCTTTCGACAGTCGTCAGTCAGTGCGCTTCAATACTAATAACATGCACTAAGAAGACAAGGCGGCGGAGTGGAGGGCTCGCAAGACAGCAGCAGTGCGGGCTTGACGCCAAGATCCCGTAGTGAGAGCTCGCGAGGCCGCAGAGAGACGTCTGCGTCGTGTGGACCCCGAGATACGAACCTGCGAAGCGGAAGCAGCGCGAAAGCGGCGGCAAGAGAACCTCGAAGAGGTACGGGCGCGGGATGCAGCGACCAAGCGCCGAAAGCGGTCGCTACCTGAAGTTGGTGGTGCCGACGCGCACTTCCAGCGCGATTTCCTCGACCACACGTTCGACCACAGCTGCAACGTCTGCGAACGCTTGTGGTTCGACAACAACCTGGCCACAATCGCTACTATAACAACGCGTCAAGTCTTTATATGACATCAGAGGAATTGTACGGAGCATTCGCGGTTTACCCGATTTTCTCCGAGCCAGCTCTTCAATAATCATTCACTTCGGGAATATGGCGGGATTTTTATTCTGTTAGTGGATTGTACCAGCTAGCACGTATTGAATAAATAAATAGGTAAATAAATAAATAAATTTATGTATTTATTAATCATTAAGTAAACAAATTATTACCTAAACAAAGCTTACGTGAAGATATATTTTAAGCATTTTCCCGAGCTATTTTCGAGCAAAAGAGAAGCGAGGTGTCCAAATAGGTGCAGTGTCTAATAATAATAACTGGGTTTAACGTCCCAAAACCACGATATCATTATGAGAGACGCCGTAGTGGAGGGCTTCGGAAATTTCGACCACCTGGGGTTCTTTAACGTGCACCTAAATCTAAGTACACGGGCCTCAAACATTTTCGCCTCCCTCGAGAATGCAGCCGCCGCGGCCGGGATTCGATCCCGCCACCTTCGGGTCAGCAGTCGAGCGCCATAACCACTAGACCACCGTGGCGGGGCGGGGTGCAGTGTCTATGTGAAGTTTATGTTGAAAAATGTCAATCTGCAGAAACGACTGCATCGATGCTGAGGATGAAAGCAGAAGTCATCGCTCAAACTTGTGTCAAGTATTTCAAAATAAAACTCCAGCTTTGCAGGGTAATACGGATCTATACTAGAAAAATCTCTCTCTGCGAAGCGTCCTGATGAAATTATGTTGTGATACTGATAAAATATATACTTCAAGCGACAAATTTACTGCCGCCTTGAGGCTCCATATGGATGATTTCAAAGATATTAGGAGGTGCCGTAGGCGAGGAAATATGGCGAGAATTCACGGGGCCCCGCATCGCTGCTCAAGTTTAATTCTACCAAATATTTTTCGAAATGACAATAAAGCATAATTTTCAGAGAACCAGGATATCTCCCGCTAGGCGTGTGCTGTTTGGCTCTTCGCATAAAAAGATGTCGTGCAAGCAATTGTCTTTTCTTGCAAACATGGGTCGTGCGAGCAGATCCGTTTACCGTCTGGGTGAGTGACTATGGATTTTACACTGAAGCTAGTTTCAGCAAACACATATGCTACTGTGGAACGGGGAGAACACAGCAGGTTAAGTATGTCCATGGTATATGCATATATTTCTATAAGTAATAAATACCTTCATATAACGGTTTCAATGAAATAACACAGACAGCCAACGGATGCGACTTTTTGCAGTGAACTTCTTGCTTTTGAATGTGGAAATCTATATAAGTAGGCAAGTACCCATGCTCGAAAATAATAAAAAACTAGGTTTCGCAAACTGTTCATACTGGCATGTATGTGTGAAGTGTGAAGTACATGTTTTTCTGAAATAGGGGTTCTTAGTTCAAGCGCTGTATTGTAGTCCGCTAATTCGTGAGCAAATTCCGCCGAACCGCCGAACGCGGTTGCGTGTTTGCGCGCAGCACGTATTAAGCGCGACGCTTATGGCGAAAATCTGCATGGGAGCAGTCTCAGAACATGCCGCTGTTCGACGAAAGTTATACTATTGCGGTCAACGGCGTATATATATCAATGCTGCCTTTATTGCGCACATTGATCAGCTGCGCTTAGTCCCAAGAGCAAATAGTGCAGCAATCAGTGTTCTCAGGATAATAGGCTATGGTATTTTTTTGAAAACACTCCGTTAGCCATAAACAGAAATTATCCTAATGATAAACGGCTTTTACCTTAAAGAGTAGTGCGTGCTACGCAATAGGTCGGCCGGCACGCGCTCTCTTCGTCCCCTTCATCCTTCATCTCCTGCTTCGCTCCTAGAGCACTTGCGCCGGCCTGGCATGCAATAACTCGCATGATCGAGAGAATGAGTACAGAGAGAAAGAGCGTTGAATGATGGAAAAAAAGAGGAAATAAGAATAGAAGTAGAGAGGATGAGCAGAAGACAAATAAAGACGCACAGGGTCCCTTACGGACTCACCTGATATGACTACAAGGCGAAAGCCGTCTTCCATTTCTTCTCGGTCTATCTACTGATCCTGCCCCGCCACCCTCCGACAGTTTTCTGCTCCTAACGTGGTTTTCCACTGCCTCCAAGGCACCTCAGCTGGTTTTTCACTGCCTCTGTGATCGTCCCATCTAAGAATCTACGATATCATGTGTTGACGTATATCGTGACGTCATTATGCCGTCATATGGCGATGTCATCACGTGGTGATGATTTTCGCATCACTGATGTGGACGCCGGACAATTTTTGCGCTTGATGAGGCGTCCAAGGCTTTCGCCTTAATGAAACAAAGTAACATTTCTTGGCGAGGCGGAATACCAACCTCGGTACTCCCACTCCGAAGGCGAGCGTCTTAACCGTTCTGCTCTTCAGACATGCTAGCAGAACAAACGTGCAAAGGAACTGTATGATTGCATTGCTATGGGCGAGACAACGAGAAAAGGATAGAGAGAAAGACAAAGAAAGAGAGCAAGACCAAAACAAAAACAGAAAGAAACGGAGACAAAGGCAGAAAAAAGAGAGAGAGAAAGAAATTGACAGAGATAGAAAGAAAAACGCCGAAAGAAAGAGACAGAGGGAAATAATGCAAATCATAGCCTTGTATAGTATAGTGTAGGAGGGGGTAGGTGGGGGTAAGCGTGAGGACGAGTGATCTGAAGGTGAGGAGGGGAAATGAGGTGAAGGCTACGAGCATCCCTGCTTCAACAGTCATCACACCACCAGTTGGTAGCTGCTCCAATTCCTTATTTCTATCGCAATAAAATGATGGATATTCATGTTGTGTGCTTGCAACAGACGAAACATAAGATCTGCGGACTTTTTGAACATTTCACGATACATTAACAGGGCCCTTGCTTTTCCATAGGTTTAGCTCTTCTTCTTGTCGCCCACTTTTGGTGTTGGCATAAAGTGCTGCATCACTGAGTTAAGTTACTTATAATTGTTGCAGAGTACTTTGGAAATGAATGACATTACCAACTCTCGCCTTATAAAGCAATGCGGCGTGACAGCTTTATTCTTTAAACTTCAAAGAATGTTAGCGGTCAGGTACAAGCTTTGAGCACTTGTCAATGTACGGCTTGAAAACAACCCTAGATTCACTGCAATTATTGAAGGAAATCTGGCAATCCAAGGTAGGGTTGACGCGTTTACCAGGCACTCCTCTCACGTACAGGGCGCACGTGGAATCTCCTGTAATAGTGAGAAATTGTTAAATATTAGTGCATTCACTGGCATTAATTTTAAAAGTGCTCGGAAGATGTTTAAGCTTCTATTTTAGGCTACAACAAGATGGCTTTATCGGGCCCGGTTCACCTTATCTTCCCATTCACCAGTCAGGCTCCTCAATCGCACAACGACGTAAACTTCATGACATAACATGGGTTTCATTCTCCAAATTAAGATTTTTTGCCACTGGTGGGTAGACGGCCCCGAATCTATTGCAGCTGTGTTAACAGTGACCGTGCGCATTCTTCAGCGCTTTGTACCGTGGCACTGACGTAATCTCTGCATCTAGCGGCCCTTGAGAGTAGCGGAATCTTGGCTCCAGTCCCAGTGTCATGCGCATAGGCGTACGTCAGGATAAAAACATTGCGCGCGCCTCCACAGGGCGTGGTCACTCGTGCACGCCCGCTTATATTGTGATGGGGGATGGTTTCTATGCCGTGTGGCTCTCACCGCAAGTTTGCGTTGAAGTTACAGAGAGCACGAAGGTCACTTCTCTCACTACATTGGCCGCTTTTGCGAAAGGAGCACGCTGCTCGCTCAGAAAGAAGTTGCAACTATGACAGTTAGTGCACGCTCATCCTGTGTATACTTCTGCGATCCTGTGTATACTCGTGCTGCGTATAGGAGCGCGCTTTAATCGTAGAGCTGTGATAGTTAGTTCGTGCCCATCCTGTGTATGTTTTGTCCGTGCGTCCTTTCTCCTCGAGCAGCACGTTGCGAGTTTCGAGCTGCTTGCGGTTCTTCGCGTGACATAACAAATTGTTGCTATAACATTCATTCATTTGCCCGTGTGCCGAAACAGTGCACTACAAACGCTATGTCTGTGAAGGCACGGTTCACTTTCGTGTGATACCGATTCCCATGACAGAGGGATCAGCCATGTTTCTTTTCAACCTGATCATTTTGCGTAGCGGAAGCTTTTAAATGCGGAGAATTTCTTAGCGAACATTTGGCATTTTGAGCGTTTCTATCTACGTATCTATCTATCTAGCCGCCTACGTCTGGGTGCTCTCATGATCGCCTCCTTAACTTGGTGTAGACCAAAATTGGCATGGAAATTCTCTCACATACGTCGTCAAACCCTTTCCTCCAGACACGTGTGGCACATACCCGTATACAACGGACCGCGGTGTACGGGTATGCGCCACAGGTGATTGAGAGTTTTATCTACCCAGGAACGTCGAAAACCAACATTGGCAATTTATATGCGAGATCGTTAAGAAAAACCGATATCGGCAGCGTTGACCCGACACTGGAAAGAATAAAAATTAGGATCCCAGCAGGAATCGAACCCAAGCATTATGCATGGCAGTCAGGTATTCTACCACAGAGCCACGCCAGGTATATAAACTGGTTTGGAAAAACAGCCTATGCAGGCGTAATGCCGGTGCAACGTCAATTGTGGTTATGGTTCTGGCTATCTAATTTTGCAAGAAAGCAATATACACTACATTATACTCGAACGATACAGGTGTCATATCAGATTAACGTCTGTGGTTCCGGTGTTGGTTCCGTTTTATCGCAGTCTAATCAAGAATAAATTTGTATTCCTATGATTCAGCAAGCTATATTGAAGCATTGCTCGACCCCGGAGGAATACAGTAACAAAAGTTAAGTATGATATTCACATCATCGCACTGTAAAGTGCACTTAGTCCGCCAGAACGGCGCAGTGTCCTCTTCATTTCTTACCAGGCTGGGCGATGGCCTCATGCTGACCGAGGATGATGACAGATTGACTGACAGCCGCTTTTTAGACTAGGCTACGTAGGCCACATACGCCAAGATAGTCTACGAATACGACAAGCGCCATCCACTGATGTTGGTCTACGTAGCACTAGCCAGATCTACCAGACTCGACGGCCTATACCTCACCAACGCGAAGGTTGACTTCAGGTTCCGACATGTCGCCGGCTCTATGAACAGACAATTTGTCGACCAAATGACCGAGGCATCCACGATTTTCAACAGCTGCACTATACCTCATGCTTCACTTCACTTCGAGCCCTCGTCACCGCGATCACGACCGGATCCAATAACAAGTCATGACCAGCTGTTGGTGTTCACTGACCACGGTGATGATGACCTTGTTCAAGAACTGTCAGGAACCTCTTCCACACATGCACACGGGTTCGTGAAACGTGCGTACGTTCTTCATCATGAGGACAAGCACTACATATCAGCCTACTGCTTCTGGTGTTGGTAATGCCCATGTTGCCGTTGACAGCGTTAGCCAACTGTAAACAACTGATTATATAACACATATGCGGCTCTTTAATGTATATGTGTGCGTATAAAATTTAAATTTATATATATCTTTAGCGTCACTTTGTAACGTTTCCGCTCAGTAAAAAAATACGTCACAGTCACCTTCCCGCCGCATGCTTCGCATAACATCGACTCTCACGTTACGTGGGATCTGCCGAATTTTTTAACAGTTTCGGATATATTTTTCTCTCAATCGGGTGATTTATGATTCACAGACACCGCTTCAGTAAGTATTTGTTCAGCAAGTATTTGTGGAGAGAAAGGACGATATCAAAGCAACTCGGTCAGAAATGAAACACATTGAATGCGGCCACGTAGGTTGCTTTGGTTACCAGGTTTTACCGCAGCGCTGGCTTGACGGATCTGACTCCATTTCATTCCAACAGGTGCAGTAATTCGCTCAAGTTTAATTCGAAACTTTTAACGGCGGGGCTATTAAAACAGTTACAAATGTGCAATCTCTGAACTGCAAAGACTAGTTGGCCCGTATGCGCCACAGGAATTGGGCAAGCCCCATTAGAGAGTACAAGCATTTCTGGAATCACTCTGAATGTCTTGATGGTGGGAAAGGGAAGTGAGGGTTGATGTGCAAGGAAAGGTGATGCATCACAGCATAGCCTTGTATAGTATAGCATAGCAAGGGTTCGGAAAGGCAAGCGCGGGAGAAGAGCAAGGAAAGGAGGAGGGGAGAGGGTATAGCACAGCATAGCCTTGTATGATATGGTACAACAAGGGTTGGGAAAGGGAAGTGAAGGTGAGAAGGGGGGACAGGAGGAGGGCAACGCCACCAGCTCCACTGCTTCCTCATTCTTTGCACCCCTAGTGTATTGCGGCCCCCTTTTTTTTAGTCCATATTAATATAAGGAATTGCCCGTTTCGTTCACAAACCTTCTCAAAAGAGAAAGGCAATTAGGCGTGCTTAGCGTTCCCGTGAAATGTGGCCTAGTTTCGGTTTCCACATGTGGCTCTTTTAGAAAAAAAAAACTCCCGTTATAATTCTCGTTTGCCACCACTATTATGTTTAAGCACTCGCGGTTCACATTGAGGACATCAATATTTTATGCAGTAGTACTTACCAGATGAATCCGTGGTTTGGTTATATATGTAAAATACGCTGCAGTTGTAAGTGTTCGGCTCGTTATATTTTAACTCCCACAAGTAGTGTGGTGCTTCTTCTGGGTCTTAAAAGAAAATGTTGATGCGATTTATTGCAGAGCACAAAAGATCACCCTAAAAGCAAAACTAGCATTATTAAAGGCACTCTACAACACACCGCAGACGCTGAAATAAGCCGATAAAATGGCGGATGATATCAATACTTTCCCAGGTTTAATAAGAATACCGTTGTTTTTATATTATGTTTAAGATGTGCGAAGTAGAGTATACATGCGAGTGTCCTTTAGAGATGCGAGTGCCTGTGTAGATCTTTTGTGGCGCTGAACAAGTGAAACACTGTGTTGTGTATGAACGGTGTCATTAAAAACGCCAACATTCCAGGTATCACATAGTTCTTTTGTGCATTGGGTCCGGGCGTGCACTTCTGGTATGCTTACTTAAAAAAGCTTAAAATGTTTCATGTTGTATAAAGCTGATATATATATATATATATATATATATATATATATATATATATATATATATATATATATATATATATGCATATGAGGGTTATTCTAAAATAGGGGCTATGTGCTCCCCAATAAATAAATATTTGTCAGTAACATTGTTCATTGCCTGGTTTAGTTTAGCCCAAGACTTCTCCGCTTTTCTACATTTTCACCATTAAATTCTAAGCATTTTTCGTGCCGCTGCACTACTTCTTTAGTTTCTCTGCATAGAAGTTCACCGTCTGGAAAGTTTGTTGTGTTTGAGTTGGTCGGTAAGCATTTTTAGTACCCCCCTTGCACACACTGTTATATAGGGGCTTTTCAGTTACAGTCGTGCAAATTGTAGTGCGGCTGACAGGAGGAAATTCCTCCGAGAGACGATTAACTGTTAGTCATCGATCTAATCGCAATGGTCGGTCCACATGAACAGTTTCGTTGGTCTGGAGTCTGGACGCAATACTCTATGTGTAACGTTTCGCCCGTGCCACGGCCGGAACGTTAGACACAACTATTGCTTTCTCGTACGTGTACCCGCTTGTTTCCTCACACGTACCGGACCCACTCAACTTTCCCGTAAGAGAAAGAAAAACATGGCTGATTCCTCCGTCATAGGAATCGGCCTAATGCGAAAGTGAAACGGCTCTTGCGTAGTGATATATGAGAGCTTGTACAATGTCTATTCATGTTTGGCATCCATAGCACCGTTTGATGTAAATGCACCCATGTCTACGCCTAGTGGCATGTGTCCATCGCGATGACTACCGCCCATGATGATGAACAAATAATTGTGGTCGCTGAAGTTGTGAACATATATTTGGACATGGCGAATCGTGAATCCCGCGTAAAGATAACATCAACAAGCTTATAATTAGGGCTCTGTGTTTTAGGTTCTATCCTAAAAAATTCGATAAACGTTCGCCGGTATAAAATTTCTGATAATTCGGATTTATCCGATAAGCTTCGATTTCAAGGGCGTATATGACCTGGCTCCATTCTTTATCGAAAGGTCAAATTGTAAGCGCTGAATAATATATCTTCTGGTTTGACCGATTTAAAGTTTACCGCGCGTAGCTGTATTAGGCGACGCAGCTGAATTGTGCTCCGACTCAGCTTCTTACATGCAGAAGCTTCACTGGGACTTGCAATTCTCCAACCCCGAATTCAAGGCGCTTCACTTCAAAGATCCGTGCCACCCACTCAACAACGCTCTGGAGGATGGAATCAGGACAAGCTCGTTTGACGTAGTTCACAATTTTGTTGCGCACTTTCCTGCCCTCTTGGAGTCGTCGCGGGAGCTGCGCCGTAAGTTTGGCCTTGTGTGCTTGGCCATGTGCACGTCCATCAAGTCGCTGAAAACCGTAAGTTCACTGAGGTGGTTTTCTTTTTACGAAGCTCTAGAAGATATTTTGGACAACTGGCGCGCCATTTAGTCTTTCTTGAGAAGTGACGGAATCAAGGGAACGATGTGTGAGAAGCTCAAGAGTCTTATTTCATCACCTGAAACTGTGCACGACTTGCTCGTTAAGGTGAGGCTTCTGAAGACCCATTCGTGTGCCGTGCTCTCAGTCATCAAGGAACTTGAGGCAGAGAGTACCCTGGTACACCAAGTTTATCCCATACTGGGGGTTCGTATGCACGCACTCATCAGTCAATGGCGTGATCCAAGCGAGGTCTTCGCATGAGATGTCAGAAGTCTGTTTGACCTCCTTGACGAGACTGACCGCTTTACGACTGTCGCAGACTTTCACGAATACTATGCTGCTGTCGCCGAAAAGTGGAGACAGACATCTGAGATGAACCTGTGCGATTAACTACAGTACACCAAAGAATCGTTTTGGTACTGTGTTCAAATTGTGAATACAAATGTGAAGCATGAGCTGCCCTGCGCGTTCGAAACCTATGCGCCTATATTTCAATTAGTGCTTCTTGAAACTGAAGACATGAGCCAGCTCCTGAGAGATCTTGCGAACTATCAGTGTTATAAAATGCGTAACATTGTGGAAACCCTGTCGTTTTGGAGACTTCACAATGTCCAGTGGACAGTGCTTTCTCGCTGTGCGCTGCGTCTTCTGGCGCTTCCTGTTTCTAGCGCTAACTTTGAAAGGGCATTTTCAAAGCTGAGAGTCGTCACTCGACAGGAGCGCGCTTCGATCACTGACAGCAAGCACGCAAAGTATGCTTGCGTGTTTTACAAAGAGCTTTAAGCGTAAGGTTGTTATACGTACAAATACAGGTGTTCTGTGTTCAAGTATTTCGCTTGTGCGTATGTTTTTGTGCATTCAAAGCTTCTAGAAAAAAATATGCTTCCGGTGTATTGATATTTTAGCATTCAGATATGAATTGATCTAAGATTTCGGGGTTTCGAGAATAATAGAAAACTCTAAATTTCGCAGAATTGGGGATTTACGACAAATAAACTGCGAGAAACGCCGAATTTCCGCCAAAAATATAAATTCCGATAAACACCCGCCAATTTTCAAGAAAAATACGGAGCGCTACTCTTAATCAACACTGCTACCAGATATGCATTTTTTCAAAACATCGCCAAATAAGGAGAGAAAGGGCATGGTGTGCGCCTTCTAGTATTGGGTACCCGACGCCTTTGCTCATGCATACACTACCGCACTGCGCTTTAGCAACACGGGAGGCAGAAGTTCGTAGCCTGAGCCGCAAACGCGTGCTTCCCGCTGGCCTCTGTATCCGTAAGAGATGTACTTGGTGGGCCCCGGCATAAAACACTTTCATGTTAAAACGCGTTGCCGCGTCTGTTGCTCTGCGCGCGATCTATCTTCGTGTTCTGCCTGCACTACATCGACAGTTTAAGACATCGCTGTCCTATGAATATATAATGTACGACACAATATATATATATATATATATATATATATATATATATATATATATATATATATATATATATATATATATATATATATATATATATATATATATATATATATAATTGAAAGGCGTTTATTGAACGCTGGTTTAAGAGTCGACTGGTAGCTCAACCAACGGCTCAAGTCACAGCCTTCGAGAACGAGCGGCGTCCACGGGGAATGTACGGTAGCGATAGGCCCAATGGATCGCGCTTGACAGGGTGCTTCACTGTAGCATTTCTCGTCGCTACAATTACTCCCGGTGACAGGCTGTCTACCAACATAGCAGCTCGTCACTATCATTGGATCATAGCACATTGTAATGTCTGGCGTAGCGAGAAGGGGGTAGTTCTTTCTTTCCCCCAAAAGTGCGGCTGCCAAGGCGCCAGCTCCCGCGGTCGAAGGTCGAAGCACAGCGACGCTCGGTTCAAATGTAATAGGCGCGGTGACAGGCAAACGCCTTTCGCTTCCCGTAACCATTCGAAGAGAAAGCTACGGTCTGTTTACCATCAGTTTAACGACCAACGCGGTGACCTCCGGCCCGCGGGGTTCCAGGAAGCGGCGTTAAGGGAGCCCAGAAGGTAACACCAATATATCTCGGGCGGAGCCTGTGAACCGCCTGTCACGCGAGACGGTGTGCCGCCGCGTAGTGATAGCATGGGCCCACTAGCTAACCGGCCGCACAGGGTAACATGACCAGGGGAGCTGAACGGCGCCACCATCACGCGTTTTAGTGCACTTGTGGGAATAATGTTTGTCGGCCGTTCTCCACGTCTGTCTCTCAGATAGGTGGCTCAAAGGCTTCAGAGAGAGAGAGAGGGTGGAGGCCGCCGGGAGAGAAATCTACACTCGGCCCAATAAGCGGACTGAGTGGTTAAGTTGCAGCAAAACTTATTTGCCGACTAGTCGGTTCATACTTGTAAACTGACTTGCTGCGCAACCAGCAGGGATGAAGGAGGGAGACAGGAAAGAGCGCAGTAGAAACGTAGGAAAGAGCCCGCAGAACTCTTTCCTTTCTACCTCCTTCATTCCTGCTGGTTGCGCAGCAAGTCGAGTTTACGAGTGGTTATGATTTGCCGTGGGGAGAACTAGGATGAGCAATCAAGGTGTTAACACCTGGCTCACGGCTCCCCAAAGGAGGTACTTGTCGCATGAACCATGCCGAGGCAAGGCACCTACGGACAACCTTCCCCCCTTTCAGGAACTGACAGTGGCTACGCAGCTGAGAGAGCTCTGCTCTGGAGTCAAGAGGGAGTTGGGAGTTGGTTGAGTTTACTGGCACAGGCGGACAGGATCCATACACGGACGACGAGAAACGCTCTGTGTACCAAGGAGTTCGTCGTGCTGCGGAGCAGACGCAAGAAGCAGGCCAAGACGTAAAACGTCTGGCTGAAGCAACCAGGAAGCTAGCCACTTAACCAAAGGAGGCTACGGCCCGGTAACCATCGACTAAAGTAGGTGGTCCGACGACACCTCAGGCGACACCAGGCGACGGCGAGGGTCTGGCGACGGGCAAGGTCTGACAGCAGCGAACGGCACCTTCACAACAAGTGGTGAGTGCACTGGTGCTTTTTCACCTCAGGGGAACCACTGCCTGTAGTTGTGTGTGTTATAGACACGAGGTTTGCAGATTTGAGCCCCGAAATGCGTTCGCCAGCGATGAGGCGTGGGTCTGAGTCGGAGGACGAAAGTGTCCATCGAACCCCACATGTTGCTGCCGTGGCAGAGGACCGGAGAAACGAGCGTTTCGGAGACCTCACACCAGAGCGCAGGCTGGAGCAGTTTCGGGCTGAGGTGGAGAAGCTGTCGCAAGTCATAGGCGGTAGCTCTCGAGACAGAGAACTCACGTTCGGCAGGCGGGATCGATGTGGTGAGCTAAGACGCTGTTTAAAGATGCTCACTGGAGTGCTACCTAAATTTCCAACTGAGGCGGAAGCACAACTGTGGTATGAGTTGGTCCAGAGCGCCCTAGAAGCTTACGAGGTGCCTAGAGCGTTTTGGTGACAATTTGTTTTCCTGTTAGTGGCGGAAAAGGTTCAGTTCTTGTCCACACGACGTAGCCCGGCAGAGCACAGAAACAACCAAAAATTCAAGCAGACAGTTTTTGACGAACTTAAACTGTCGGCAGATGAATACCTCAAAAGGTTCTTGGGGACAGGAAAGCGGGCAAACGAAAGCTGGAGACCATTTACAACGCGCCTTGAGAGCTACCTGCACATTTACCTTGACGCGAGGGGTGTCTGGACTTTTGAACGGCTAGTAGAGTTATTGGTCGCAGACCCATTAAAGAGAAATCTATCAGAGAAGGCACTGAGGTATGTGACCCTCCTGGAAGGTAGACAGTGCGTTAATGCGCCAGAGCTAGCCGCCTCGCTGCGCACGTTTAAAGAAGCGCAGGGGACGAACAGCGCGGAGAGGCAGGCGAAGCAGAAGGGGTCGGAGTCGCAAAGCGCGAGCATTTCCAAACTGCACACGCAGCCAAGCTCGCGTGGCGCAACACACGCCAGTCTTTTCGGGTGCTAAGAACGAAAGCTTAGCGGCATGCGTTTTGGTGGGAGAGCCAGTGGCCGCACACAATGAGTCTATTCCCGTGTCACGCGACTGCAAGGATATGCGTGTCGGAGCAGTCCTGGACACTGAAGCGGTGATTGCTGTGTTGCGGGAGAGTGCGTTCGCACCTGTGATTATGCAGCCACACGGAACAATTAACTTAACATCTGCGTTTGGCGAAAAAGTGCAGGCAAATCTCGCGGTGGTTCCGATGACGATGTGCAGCGGACGCGGCATTTGCGCTAACATGAAGGGGACGGTCCCGTGCTTTGCGCACTAAGTGACCGGCTGACAGCAAGAGCCGATTGCCTGCTGTCAGAAAAAGCGTGGAAATCGCTTAAGGGGGAGTGCGTTTCCGAGAGGACATCGAAGGGAGCAGAGGAGATAGACAGCACGCAGCTCCCTCCGGATAGCGGCCCGTTTCACATCGGAAAAGTGCAGAAGCTAGATGTCGAGAGCGTTGTATTAGAATCTCAGGGGGAAATCGCGACAATGGAGTGGGTAATCACCCACGTAGTCGTGAAGAGCGGGGACGATGGGGGCCCTCAGGGTAGCCGCGCGTCGCCTGATAAAACGCGAGGGCTGGTAAGAACGAGACAAGCGCGTCGGAGGGATTCCGCGAAAAAGACCAGGCTGGCTCAACGGTGCAGATAACCGGCGAAGGACAGGGCGGCATTGTTGAGCGACACCGCGAGCGCTCGTGTTTTGTGCGGGTGTCAGCAGGGTCCCGAAATCTGGTGCCACCGAGTAAATTGCGCCCGTGTTGCCCGAGAAGTGAATCATCATCATCATCATCAGCCTGTCTACGCCCACTGCAGGGCAAAGGCCTCTCCCATGTTCCGCCAATCAACTCGGTCCTGTGCTTTCTGCTGCCACGTTATACCTGCAAACTTCTTAATCTCATCTACCCACCTAATTTTTTGTCTCCCCCTCACGCGTTTGCCATCTCTTGGAATCCAGTCAGTTACCCTTAATGACCACCGGTTATCCTGCCGACGTGCTACGTGGCCCGCCCATATCCATTTCTTCTTCTTAATTTCAACTATGATATCCTTAACCCCCGTTTGTTCCCTGACCCACTCTGCTCTCTTCCTGTCTCTTAAGGTTACACCTATCATTTTGTGAATTGATAGGCGTATTGTTCAAAGAGGGAACGACAGCTAGAAATGTAGCATGTGCACCAATACCGGCAACAGCGCCTTCTGGGGTGACATGCTCATTTTAGGATATGTCCGCCCAAATCAGAAAACGAGTGCGCGGCTGAGTCAGCGAGGTTTACGGGAGGCAGAGGGGGACGTTCGGCGGTCAACCCAACGTGACTTCAAGGAGACAACGTGAAGATGTGCGGGCGCATTTTACCCGAAAGAGCAAATACTTGAAAGGGGAAACCACAGGGCAAGTAGACGAGCTTCTCGAGTTAGGGGACCTCAATATGACGCGTCCGTCAGTACGCGACTTGGGCCGCGTGGCAGGATGCAGTTGTCAGGCGCCTGACCCCGAGAAATGTGACGTGGTCTAAGTTTTGAGTTCGCCGGCCACAGAAACGGAGCTCCGGGACGTACTAGGTTTGTGTGGACATTACCTATACTACGGGCAAAATTGCGTGGAAGTAGCTAGGCCGCCCACTGAACTAATGGGAGGGCGAGTGCCGAACAGAATTCTGTGGTCCGCAGGGGCTGATGGGATATCCTGATGGCATGGGGCCGCACTGCCTGAGACAGCGCCGTTGAAAAGATCGGATCTCGAAAAGCCATACTGCCTCTTCATAAACATGTTCGCATCCGCTACTGAGGCCTGCCTGTCGCTACGCGCGGAGAACGGCGCTGAGACTTCGATCGTGTTTGAGCGTCACGGGTGTACTCCAACGGAAGCCCGCGAGACATTTCAAGTCAGCTTGGATCCGGGAGGTCAAACTCTGGCTCTTCGACGCATAGGTCACCATGGTCTCCTGCCACCACCCACTATCATCCCTGACGCGAACACATCGTCGAGGGCACTTAAGGGGCGCTGCGGATATGGCAGCAGTCCTTCAGGGGCTTACAAGACGCGAGAGAACTAGGCACGTGGTGGACACTCGTCTAATTAAGAGTGACGTGCGGGAATTCTGAGACATTTAATGAGCACAATGTGCTGAAGTTTGTGTTTCAGTGACGTGTTTTTACAGCGAAAGATGTTATGAGATCACAAGGGCCGTTTTTGGCGCCGTAGTTGTCCGCCACCGCCGGTGTCCGTAACCATTATCGCGCGAAATAAGAAAAAATAACTAAATAAGAAACATTATCCGGGATGGAACGAGGTTCGAACCTGGGTCCTCTGCGTGGGAGCCCAGTATTCTACCTCAGAGAGATGCCGGTGCTTGCAACTACGTTTCAAAAAAACGCCAGGCCTGCGCTGAAACCGCAGCACAGTCACAGCGAAAGCTGGCAGAGTGGCGTTTCTAGAGCCCGTTGTAAGCTCTCTTGGAGCTTCAACTACACTACAAAGGTACCCACTCTGCCATAAATCACAATTTTTGTGAAGTTGGGAAGCACCTACTAAGCCATTGTTCGTCATTCTACGGAGAAGCGATGCACCAGCTACACGTCTGTAAGGCATTATGTGCACTTTGTTGACGCGACGACTGATAACGATGAAGAATTATGGCTCAGCCCTTTGTAATGGGTTGGAAGCTTTAAACGGCCCACCAGTTATGTAATTTGCATTGGGTGATGCCCGGTCGCCATTTCCCTGTCCCGTCATGCTGTATAACATACGTTGATGTGGGAGAGAGACGGGGGGGGGGGGGGGGGGGGGGCAAGAACTCTACTGAGACCCCGAGGAAATGGATCATGCGCTTACGGGCTTCCTTGGCAACCAATACAAGTGCACTTGCGAGGAACCCACTACGCTCTAAACATTGTAATTCTACTGAGACCCCGAAGAAATGGATCATGCGCTTATGGGCTTCCTTGGCAACCAATACAAGTGCACTTGCGAGGAACCCACTGCGCTATAAATCATTCTAATTTTACAGCGAAAACTGTTATGAGATCATTTCACCGGCCGTTTTTGGCGCCGTAGTTGTCCGCCGCCACCGCTGCCACCGCCGCCGCCGCCGCAGCAGGTGTCCGTAACCAGTATCGCTCGAAATAAAAAAAACGAAACAAGAAAAACATTCCAGAATTGAACGAGGTTCGAACTTGGGCCCTCTGCGTGGGAACCCAGTATTCAACCTCTGAGCCATGCCGGTGCTTGGAACTACTTTGCAAAAAGGTCCTATACAGGCTTCATTTCGGGAAGGAACCACATTAGCATATGCAATATAGGGTGGTAGAAGTGTAAAATAAGCACCAAGCGTCGCACAACGCGAATTCTGTAACCAGGCGTCACACAATGCGAATTGCGCAACGAGTAGGTTGTTGAATGCTTCCAACCCATTACAAAGGGATCTGCCATAATTCTTCGTCGTCATCAGGCACAGCATCAACAAAGTGCGCATAATGCCTTACATGCGTTTAGCAGGTACCACGGCTCTCCGTGGTAGGTTGTGCCTATACATGGCTCCGGCTATTCATGTTCCCTTACTTATTAATTGGCGTCACGAGTTTATAGATAAAAGTACACTCACTCACGGCCATGTCCTTTTAAAAGGAATGTTCACACATCATGCATAATGTCCACATGATGACAACAATGTTGACACACAAGACGCACAAGAATCGTTCGCACTTTGCCGAAGAGTTCAACTCACAGTCCCTTTGTAGAATGGGATCAGATCACACAAAATCTCTGGGCATTGCCCACACTTTAAACACAGCTGTCTTGAATCACGAGAGGCAACGCGAAACATGTGACCAGAAGTATCTAAATGTGAAGAATAATTAAAAATGTGAATCAATATCTTTTTGATATTCCCAACACTTCTAAAAACTGTACTAGGGCGCGTTCAGCAATGTGTTGAAGAGTTTCTGTTGGCCATGGACCCAATACTTTTGCTAATGACAGCGGCCGTCTGTCCAATCTGTTCAGTTTTTGTAAGCATTTTTGACGGGGAACAGCATAATTTTTGCAGTGTAGAAGGAGGTGTCCTATGTCTCCTTCTGCCTCTTCACATGTACATGTAGCGCAGTTAGTTTTTCTTATCATATATAGGAATGCTATATTCCTTGGACTGCGCGGAGACAAAACAGTAAGCTAAGATACTAAGTAGCAGTCATTGTCGTCGGCCAAGGCCGAGCGCAAGAGGGCGTCGGCGTCCGAAGGTTGTCATCTACTGCGGTACGGCAGGCGGATGTCGTAGTCCTGCAGGCAAAGTGCCCTTCCGGAAGACGGCTTAAGAGATCTTTTAACGACGACCGCGACAAGAGTGCGTGGTGGTCCGTGACGACATCAAGTTGTCGGCCACATAAATACGCCCGGAAAATTTGCAAGTCCTCTGATGATCGCGAGACATTTTTTCGGCATGGTGTAATTACTTTCGGCTTTGGTAAGCGTTCGACATGCATAAGCCATGACATATTCAGGGCACACTGCTTCGCGCTGCGCGAGTGAATGTTGACGTTGCGTCAGACCACAAGTTACCCTTTAAACGCCAGTGTAATCGACGTGCCTAATAAGGGCACGATGTGCACCCAACTACTACGCTTACAAAAACATGCCGATCCACCTCCTAACGCTTCGCGCTGCTGCTTCGCACACTGCTTCGCGCTGCGCGAGTGAATGTTGACGTTGCGTCAGACCACAAGTTACCCTTTAAACGCCAGTGTAGTCGACGTGCCTAATAAGGGCACGATGTGCACCCAACTACTACGCTTACAAAAACATGCCGATCCACCTCCTAACAAGGCGTGGGATCTGCCGAGTTTTTTCCCTCTCACTGTAAACCCTCTTTCTTCCCTTATTTCGTCATCCAAGTGAAGGG
Source organism: Rhipicephalus sanguineus (assembly GCF_013339695.2). Taxonomy (NCBI): domain Eukaryota; kingdom Metazoa; phylum Arthropoda; class Arachnida; order Ixodida; family Ixodidae; genus Rhipicephalus; species Rhipicephalus sanguineus. The sequence goes on from NC_051183.1 coordinate 106,817,537, forward strand.
TAGCAAACCGGATACTAACATCTGGTTAAGCTCCCCGCCTTCCTATTCATCTATATCTCTCTCTATTCTGTGTTAAGTTTGCGCACAGGACGCACATGGCCAAGTTTATTCGAGAACCTACGCGACAACCAGCTTAAAGGCTCGAATGTTCAATGCCGCATGTATGAAAGCTGACGCAGCTTACCGCTTTTCAGATTACCGACGACTGACGCTCTGTTCGTCTCTATCAGTGTACAGCGCGTGTTGCTTCACTTCACACCATTTTTCTGGACATACCCGCAATGGTAGTGGAGTGGTCATGGAGCTCGACTGCTTACCCCGAGGCCGCCCAATCGAATCCCGGCCGCGGCGGCCGCATTTTCGATGAGGGCCAAAATTCATGAGGCCCGTGTACATTGATTTAGGTACGCGTTCAATAACCCTAGGTGGTCAAAATTTCCTGAGCCCTCCACTACGTGTCCCTAATACTTATATTGTGCTTTTGGGACTTCACACCACAAAAGTTATCTTTATTGCAACGTCGCTTCTTCGAAGGCTAAAGAAACTAACAAGGTAACATGGACCCGGATTACAAGCAGCGTCGTCGTAAAGCACGCGCCGCCGCGCTACTAAGGACCGCAGCCGTTATGCCCGACTCAGTCGCCTTTGTAGACGCCGCAAAATACCCGAATTATAAGCACTATGTAGCAGCTGTAACTTCAGCAATCGCATTAGCAATGGCGAACACAAAGCGCACTACAATTTACGCCGATTCCCGAACCGCGGCCCAGGCCTACCGTGTGGGCTCGGTCTGTAAAGAAGCAGCCAGCGTGCACTCGCGTGCCGCGTAGACTGACACCAAGCACTTAATTTGGTTCCCGGGCCATATGGGCTCCGACGCCCAACCCCTCGTCCCAAACGCCATCGAACTTTCCCACTCCCAGGCGCGAGACCTTACTCGCCGTGTCAGGAGAGAGGGCGGCCCACGGCCCAAGGGCGAGAAATGACTCCGGAACCGACTCCAGACCTATAATGAAATCTGTCAGCACTATCGTCTCGAACGGCGAAAGTTTCACTTACGTCACCCTCGACTAAAACGACCACCAGCACTCTCCTTCCGTCTCCTACAGGCAGGAGCATATCCCTCACCGGCAGTTTATGCAAGGTTCATAAGCGAACTAAGGCCGGGATGCCACCGATGCGGCATACCGCGACGTACCTTACCACACATGCTGTGGCAATGACCGGAGTCTCGCGCGGATGACGGGTCTCTAGCCACAGAAAAGGACTGGGACACACTCCTCACAAGTCCCCACGAGGACGACCAAGTTCGGGCCGTCCAGGGGGTCCAGAGGGCTCACGACCTGGCCGTCGAGTTTCAAACCCCGGTCCCGTCGTGGTCGCGACCGGCAGAGGAGGCCCCGTAGGGGATCATCGCCTCCTCAGGACGAAATATAGTTATTTAGATAGATAGGTATCTTATTCGCCTAAGGTGAAAGTTATTATCATCGTCATCGGAGCTTGAGATAACACATGAGTTCCTGTACTGCACAACGCATTTTCTAGGCCGTTGTCTTAGTTCATGCTGTGATAAAAACTATGGTGTTCATATGTATTTATAGCTCACCGCTCTGTAACTTGGTAGCTTTCAATCACCCGCGCGTTACGCTGCTGACATGGTGCCTGGTGAGATTCTGCGTTTCTGCTACGCAGCATTACATCTGTTATTGTGACTCCTTGCGCGACAAGACGACTGTATAGAGAACTTTTTCGAGGTGAGTTCAAGCACCTCCGTGGCTTTTCGGTAGAATACTTCACTGCCACGCAGAACACCTGGTTTCGATTTTTACTTTACCCCAGCTGTTTCTTTGCAATGACTTTCTCAATGGAAAGCATTTTTTAGCAATCTAAAGGCGCTTAGACCTTTTTAATCTCTTTTTCCGAAGCTCTTCCACGCACTAGCATGGTTTTGCGGTACAATAATAACTGCCATGCTGATGGCCTGGATTAGATTCCGGCCATCTGCATGACACTGAATAATGCCAGCCATCTGAATAGCTTTGAATATTCTGTGGCACTTACCTGCTTTCCACGGGTCACGGTTAACGGGTTTCACGAAGTACGCGATATGGAAGTCACGTTATTCAAGTTACGACTTGTGAATCGTGTTCCTATTACGTTCGTGCCCTCCTATGCCAATGGTAGTATGTAATCATTTAAGAAGACGATCCCGAGAATGCCGAAACGTAGGTGGCTAGATAGATTCTAGATAAATATACAGATAGATACGGTCAAACTGTCTTTGGTTCGCTAAGACATGATTCGCATTTAATGACGGCGAAAAATTGTGGGGCTCATAAGCGATTATCCTCAACTTTTTTTAAAGCGCCGAGAAAAGCCATAACTGCATGTGCGTTAGGAAAGTGATTGTAAAATACGCGAGTTATCAAATAAATGTTCGTCAGGTCCCACGCAGTAATTTCATGCGAAGTAGTAATGCGATGCCGCGTTTTGAACCATGTCTTACGAGGCCTTACGCAAGTTTACGCAAGTTTCGTCTTAAGACTAAACTTGCCTATTTTCATTGAAATAAAGATACATGAAGGCGTTCTCGCCATTGCTTGGCGGCGGCACTCCACTTGGTTGTTAGAATAGTAAAAAAATGACAAACAATGTGTGTATATATATATATATATATATATATATATATATATATATATATATATATATATATATACATATATGCGAGGGCTATTCAAAAGCAAGGGCCGTTTCATAATATTTAAATATTCACGCATTACAATGAAGGCTTAATTGCGCAGCGCTGTCTTCTTCGCGAAGGTACTGAAGTTACTGTTCTGACTCAGTAGTCGTCTGCTTGTCGGGGAATGCAAACGACAAACTCTGCAAAAATTGCTGCTCGCGCTTGTTCTGAAGCGCGTTCTGTAATTCAATTATTGCTGCAAATGGATCATCAGCTTCACAAGTTTATGCGGAATTGTGCCTAGTTTATTGATATGAAGGGATGAGTCAAGGAAAGGTAATAAAATTGTGTCGAGACTTCACAAAAGGCCGCACAAATGTGCACGACTAGCAGCAGAGTGGAAGGGTCAGAATCTAGACCAATGAAACTGTTCAACAAGTGGGCTGGGAATTGCGATTAGATCGACGACTAGCAGTTAGTCGTCTGTCGGATGAATTTCCTCTAGCCAGCCGCACTACAATTTGCACGACTGTAACTGAAAAGCCTTGATATCACAGTGTGTGCAAGGTGGGTACTAAAAATGCTTACCGACCGACTCAAACAGCAAGTTCCGAGACGGCGAACTTCTATGCAGAGTGACTAAACATACTGGTGCAGCGCTACGAAACGTGCTTAAATTTAACGATGATTATGTAGAAAAGTGAAGTAGTCTTGTGCTAATCTAAACCACGCATATATATATATATATATATATATATATATATATATTTATATATATATATATATATATGTGTGTGTGTGTGTGTATATAGTCCTGCATTTGGTAAGCTCAAAACTTCATATTGGAACAAAGCCCACATGCAAAGAATTTCATTCCATAAATTAACAGGAGATTTGATGTGCGCCTGAGTGGCATTCCCTAGTACGCCACTGGAGATTACCGTTGCCTCGGCGCGCTCCACCAATGAATGTTGAGCTCCCAAGCTAGAGCAGCCGTGCAGGTACTTCTCCCACGGCTCTCTAGGAGGGATGGGAAAAGGGGATGAGATACCGAGCGCAGTGGCAGGACACGAAGGCACGGCGTGAAAGGTGTCGGCGAGTTCCGGGCGACCGCCGGAATAACGAAAGTATAAGCCTAAAGGAGGCTTAGTAGTCATTGATCCCGGATAAAGTCGGTGCGAAGTGCGATAGAAAACCAGGACATCACGACAAAGTGTGATATTCGAGTTGCCACGTTCCGAGTCGGGGCATGGCGGGACAGTGGCCCGAACAAGAGAAGCAGGGGCAGCAGCATTTCCGCCTCGTTGCCGGAAAGACTGATGAGGCCTGAGGTACAGGCTATTCTGATGGTGGGAGGCCTGAAGCGCCAGGAGGTAGACCAAAGAAGCGGCAAGCGGGGTCAGGCTTCAGTGTGGGCTAGACGATTTTGAAGACCACGCACATAGGGATAACCTAAATTTTGCGGTCTTGTACTGTATCGTTATAAAAGATGTCATTTTGCGGTGCGCAGCACTGACTTGGTACCCGCATTAGACAAAATATGCAAATTATTTACCCTTATTTTCATGTGCCTTTATCTCCTGCTAATGCATACACAATATACGTTTTTTGCTATCTATATTGACGACGTCTTGCCTCGATAAGAAAGACGCGAAGTAAAGAAAATGCAGAAGCAACCTTTTACCATTTCACTCTATTTCTATCGAGTACACTTACTTTGAAATTTGTAGACATCCATTTCGTATGGTGGCGTTGTATTCATAACAAATTGTCCGAGAAATGATTCGTTCCTCCTGAAATGTAAGCACGGACGCTATATTATTTTGACAGATATTTATGACAGTTTTCGCAGGATTTCTGTAAAGGGAGCTGGAAACAATTCGGCGGCAAATATAAAAATAAAAACAAGATGCTTTTGTTTCACGGGAGAGTTGTTCACAGTTGCTAAGTTAAGACATATTTGTCTTAACTTTGTGTAAAACTCGTAATTTCAATTTCGAGAGTAAGAAGCAAAGCATAAAACCATCTTGCGCTCAATCACTCGCACATGTGCACAGCATCGCTTCTGTTCGCTATGGTAGCTGAATAACACCGTCGAGTAGCTTCTTACAGTGCGTACTACTCGGGCCGCTACGTTTGAGGCCTAAGCCGCTCACCATTAACGGAAGGCGAGCAAGCGCACACAGAAATCTTAGGAAATTTTCTCCAATAGGCCGTTTATTGGCGAAATGTTGATGAAAGCAGTATTACTGTATGTGCATTCAAACTGATCTGTCATTGCAAAGTTGAAGTGATGTACTTGGTGAATGTGAGCCGGGCACCGCCAAATGTACATGGGGACCATGTCTGGGAGGCACAATTATGCATCGGCCACAGCACCGATGTCAAGGCCCCTAAATTGGAATAATCGAACATCAGCCCATGTGCATTTGAACACGGCAATGTAGCGCCTCAAAGAATCTCAGCCTCACACAATGGCGGGGGAGCAGAAGAAAGAGCAGTGATATCTGTCATGCCTAAAGTATCCTCAACGTTCACGCGTACTGTACAAGCTGCGGTCTGTTCAATGGGCCAAGAAAGGGCTGTACGAACAACCCGAAACGCGACGTGAAGCATTTACGAGGTGAGCGGCCAAATCCACCAGCCATAACAGAAACAGCTTCACCGGTATTACCATGAGGAATTCTAGCGACATATTTGGCGAATATATCTATAACACTGGCACGTGAAGAACGACAACATTGACAAACCGAAACTTGTGCAGTTGTTGCCTGGGAACAGCACAGCCTAGTTTCTCTGCTCGTTAGATGTGCGCCGTCTGCACATATGAGAAAACGATCGGCCGCCTGGTACAGGCACGTATTTAATCGAGGGAGGTGATTAGAGTGCATCGATGCACGCGCCCCCTTTCAGAGGGGTGTCAGCGTTTGAACGGACAGGCTAATCGGCCTTGGCGGCAGCGTAGCCACCATTTTGACTTCCTGATCAGTCACTTGTGCGTGGCGTCCGTGCTGTTCCTAAGTCGGTGCTAGTTTCCCTTCAGCTATATGCGCTCACTACCGCTATAATGGTCGGGTATTACGTGCCGTAGTGCGCGCATCCTCCCAGGAACCCTGGAAGCTATATCGTTTTCAAAGAGGCCCTAAAAGAAGGCTTCTTTGTACAGTAAAAATCAAAAGTGACATGTGGCGTCCGAAGAGCGCATCATCCATTTGCAGCGTTAGTTTCCAGCCGTATTTTGATGGGACATGCAAGCAAAACTGGTGCCGGTATTAGAGCATTGCACGGGCCGCGATTCTCAGTCCGTGCTCTGCCTGGGCCCGGCCCTCATTGACATTTAGCCACCCTAACCCGGCCCGGTGACTCAAAGCGAGACGCGGGCCCGGCCCGGCCCATCCACAGATAGGGCCCAACAGAGGTCCTAACAAATAGTTAGGACCTCTTTGTTGCCCGAACATGGAATCTACAGCAACGCGTTTGAAGTAGCAAATATTAACGTTTTGTCGGCGCGTGCTACGCTAACAAGTTTTCTTAATGTACGGTAATTTCTGGTAAAAAAGGACCTCAGTGGTAACAGTTGACCGGACATTCTGGGTACGATGAAGGGTTAATCGGCAGCGGCAGGCTGTACCTATTTTTTTCTGCAAATACAATCAGAGTCGTCAACAGCGTTTGGTAGCAGCTACTCTAGCAAGAAAAGTGATTTGCAGCATAATAATAATAATAATAATAATAATAATAATAATAATAATAATAATAATAATAATAATAACAATAATAATAATAATAATAATAATAATAATAATGATGATGATGCCTTTTATTTCTTCAAATAAAGCAGTACATGTAGCTAGGCCTGCCAAAGCCAATTGGTGGCTTGAGTGGCAGAGCCTGGCAGACAGCGAAACAAACCGAACGCGTTACAAGGTTGTAGTACATGGCATAAGAGCGATGATAATACAAAAACCAAAGTGCAATTAGAAGCAACAGGGCATACAAGCGATAGTTATTAGCAATATATAACAATTACAGAAATTGAGAGGGAACAAAAAACAGAAATACAGCGAAAGTTTCTTAGGCAAAGTACCACACTAGATGATTGTTCAGTAGCACGCTTGCAAATGAGTACATATGAAATAACACCAGACATGACATGCATTACAATTATCGACAGATACGCCGTAGCAGCTTCTTTAATTTGTATTTTGTTTTTATGCGAAAAATGCTGGGGGTAGCACATTGAAATAAGTTGGAACATAATGGGCTCGTATTTTAGTTCCATACATTGCTGAACACCGCGGTCTCCAGTAACAAACTTTGGGCCTTAAAATCGGGAAGTGACATACGGAACCAGGAATTCTTTGGACCAGAAGTGTTTTAAGACAACCGTTTGAATTAAGAGGTCATTGAAGTTCGGCATTAACAGTACTTTGAAAATGTGTCTCTCCGAGTTCATGTTCAGGTCATAAGAAATATTTTCCATGATCGAACGTAATATTCTGTTTAATCTATTGTGCCATCGGACAGCACAATGCCCGTAAATGGTTATTCCTTATCACAGTATACTATAGCCTAAAGCCTATGTTATCATTTTACGTACTGAAAACGGCATGTAGTGTCTTATATTATATAGTAGACAAGACACAGCATGAGTTCGGTATCAACAGAGAGCGCAAAAAGAAAACAGGAGGCAGACAACAGAAGACCCTGTTGACTTCGTTTTATTGCGCTCTCTATTGAAATTGAAAGCATGCTCTGCCAGCAACACCACTCGTGCACCCTTCTGGATATGGAGCATCTCTCTTCAGCATAGTAGCACCTTGCAACAGCACAACAGAAGAAAAAAGCGAAGTTTATAACCTTTTTTTTGCGAATACGCTAACCTAGCTAAAACTTTTAACGAACTCCCTGCACCCTGTACTTTTCAAAACACGTATAAACAGCCGAAATGAAGAAAAAGTATTTGTCACAGCTTATTTTCATATATCTATATCACACGACTGCTAGTATATACAGTCTATAAATTTTTTGTGGTGTAGGTTACAGTTCTACTCTTCGCATGCTGTTGTGAGAAAAGTGAAATTATCAACAGATTCCGGGTGTAAGCGCGCCATGCACTGTTGCATGAGTTATCCTGCCGCTCTCAAATCCATTGAACAGATTGTGCTAGCCGCAGGGGCGCACAAAATCGGCTTTGCGAATTGTGAAGGCGTCGGCAGTCGTTGTTCTTAGACATCCACCACTGGAGCGAATTTCAGACCTCTCCTCGGACCTCTGCAGAATGAACTAAGCTGTCCGGCTGATCCCTTCATTTCTCTCGTTCCAGAGCGTCGTGCCACTCGTCAATATATTCTTTAAAACTCCCCTCTGAGGGCTTCTCCTTGCAGGTTTGAGCAGTGTATGTCATGCGGGGTTTGTACTGTGCTCTTTTTTTAATACTGTAATTGTGTATGCCTCCGTAACGATTCTGTACCGGTAGCAGGTGGCGATTGGACAATGCGGGTAGGAAAACGCGGGTAGCCTGCCACCTCAAAACCGGGCCCGACAGTACGCCTGGAGTTCGAGGCCCGAGCGCGGCCTGGGCCCAACGTGAAAACTGCTTTGGAAACTACTCCGAGCCCATGCAGTGCTCTAGGCGGTGTCAACCTTGCATAAGAAAAAGACACACTGACATCAGCTGCATACTTAAGAGATTCTGATTCACTTGTGTATATTTCGTGCATTTTGCTTCGTAAACATTCCTTACTGCACTTGGTTGATGCTGTATTTGACTTTCATTTTGCTTTCGCTATTTTTAATGATGTGAAATGTAGCATATAATACAGAGCGCGTGTTTGTTTGAAGGAGATATTCTTAATGTTTTCCAAAAATAGTCATTTGTAGGAATTTACGGCCCAAAATCACCGTATGATTTTGAGAGACGCCGCAGTGGAGGGCTTCTGAAGTTTTCACCATCTGTTGTTCTTTAACGTGCACCTAACTAAGTACTAAGTACACGGTGCTCGGCCGGGATTCGATCCCGCGGCCTTCGTGTCATCCGTCGAGCACGACAACTTCCAGACAACCACGGCAGGTTCTTGTGTTCTATATTTTTTTCCGTGGTTTAAGTACGCCTACTGTTATGGTCGGATGCCCATGTATATATACGTGTGTAGTTGAATATTTCTTTTATTCTTCAATGTTTCTTCCTTTAAAGGTTACGTTTTCGTCCTGTGCTAAGTCATTACGCAGTTCTTGATTTCTTTTATTCATTCACGATCTCTATGAAGTGGCCAGTGGCTGTCATCAAAATATTCTGCCATGGAGTGTGTCATTTTTGTCATTTATTCGGTCAGCGGAGTATTAATGCCCACAAAACAATTACTTGTACACTGCAATCACCGGGAGTCGTTTCATAATGGTAGAGCAATAACATGTGTGTATCAGGTGTACTTTTTTAAATGGTGAGACGGTGAAGGTGGTAAGAACATCAGATATAATTAGGGGAACGCAGGCGTTTACACACTCATGCACCCACACACACACAAGCACGTACGCACGCACGCACACACAAATTTGGTAATGAAGTTCTTTAATCAAGCATAATTTACTTCAATATTAATAATGTAAGCCGTGAAGGCTCATACAGGAGTGCACATAAAACCTGTACTCGCGAAACAGTACAAGCGAAGCAAAGATCCATGAAAACAACATGGAGACATGACAACATCCTGTATAGTAGATACGTAATATTAGTAAAAAAACGCCAGGCCTGCGCTGAAACTGCAGCCCAATCACAGCGAAAGCTGGAAGAGCGGTGTTTCTAGAGCCCGTTAAGCTCTCTTGGGGCTACAATACAAGTACACTAGAAAGGTACCCACTATGCCATAAATCACAATTTTGTGAAGTTGGGAAGCACCTACTAAGCCATTATTCGTCATTCTGCGGAGAAGCGAGGCACCAGCTACACGTCTGTAAGGCATTATGTGCACTTTCCTGACGCGACGACTGATGACGATGAAGAATTATGGCTCAGCCCTTTGTAATGGGTTGGAATCTTTAAACGGCCCACCAGTTATGTAATTTGCATTGGGTGACGCCGGGTCGCTATTTCCCTCTCCCGTCATGCTGTATAACATATGTTGAGGTGGGAGAGAGACGGGGGGGGGGTGGCGAAGAACTTTACTGAGACCCCGAGGAAATGGATCATGCGCTTATGGGCTTCCTTGGTAACCAATACAAGTGCATTTGCGAGGAACCCACTACGCTATAAATCCTTGTAATTTTTGAGAAGTAGGGCAACAGGCACTTTGCCATTTTTCGTCATTCTACGGAGAGCGTTGGTACCTGCTAAACGCATGTAAGGCTTTATGCGCAATTTGTTGATGCTGTGCCTGATGACGATGAAGAATTATGGCAGAGCCCTTTGTAATGGGTTGGAAGCATTCAACAACCTACTCGTTGCGCAATTGGAATTGTGTGACGCCTGGTTACAGAATTCGCGTTGTGCGACGCTTGGTGCCTATTTTACTCTTCTACCACGCTATATTGCATATGCTAATGTGGTTGCTTCCCGGCATGAATGCTGTATAGGACCTTTTTGCAACGCAGTGTCAAGCACCGGCATGGCTTAGAGGTTGAATACTGGGTTCCCACGCAGAAGGCCCAGGTTCGAACCTCGCTCAATTCTGGAATTTTTTTCTTATTTAGTTTTTTTTTCTTATATCGAGAGATACTGGTTACGGACACCGGCGGCGGACAAATACGGCGCCAAGAACGGCCGGTGAAATGATCTCATAACAGCTTTCGCTGTAAAATACAAGAACCAAAGTCAAGTCCTACATTGTGTACCTCATAAAAACCAGCTAGTAGAATAAAAAAGACGTCAGCCTCGTTTTTTATAGCCGTTACGGTGCTAGGCTGCATACCCGAAAGTTGCGGATTGGATCCCGGCCGCGGAGGTAGCGTTTCGGTGGAGGCGAAATGCTAGAGGCCCGTGTATTAACGCGATAGCTTTAGAGAGCTCGTGTCGCAGAAATTCCGCCGTCGGCGTCGGCGTCGGCACCGTTGGTTGAGAGCGAAAAATCATCCGTGACCTAAAAATCGAGAAAGAAGCAAATTATTTTAAAATAAAGAATAAAATCTTCGGTCCCATTGAGGATGGAACCCGGGCCGTTCGCGTGGCAAGCAGGTGTCCTACCACAAAGCCACGATGTTACTTGCAGCTGCTTCGGAAAAAAACACTACGTAAATGCCATGTAGTGGAAGGAGTCTCCTAACGCATTTTGTTCGGCAGGCGTCACGACGAAAACGAGCCCATTCGGCGATTTGCAGGTGCATTTGAGAGGCCATCAAACTACGTCGAAAAAGGCCGGGATAGTGCAGCCATCGCCGCTAAAAACACACACGAACATAGTTTCATACAATAACCTAGAGAGGAAACTGGCGCTGCGATCGTTCAACCACCATGGGAATGATGCGAAGTACATTCTTCAGATTGGATAGCGTTAGCTAGTGAACTGTCGACAAATCTTTTTCTGCAGTTTCAGTTTCGTTCTTCGCGAGTCGTGGGTAGTGGGGTGCGTTTCAAAGCACTCAAGCAGCGCCTTTGTTGTTCAAAGAGGCTGAACACCGCTACATCTCTTGAATTGCTGTTTCGTTGCAGCTTTACAGGTTGTATATGACAGTTTTGGTGAAGCGTTGTGTACTCACCACTGCGCGTAGATGTAGTGTATCATGCCAGTGCAGGAAATTGCATAAAGTTCACATTTTTTTATAAGCGCGTCTTGCCAAAACTCGTTCAAATCGGCTGCAAAACGACGGCGAAGCTAGTAGACGCACCGTCAGGTTCTTCTGAATCGACTTCAGAACGAAACGAGAGATGCGTTGGAGGCAGACCACTTCGACTGACGCACCTGGCATCGCAGTAGACTATACGTTAAGTGCTTCTCACTCAATACAGTACTGTTATTTTCATAAATAGATAAATGCGTACTTTCGAGGGAAAAACAAGCGTGTTTGTTTTAAGTGTTGTAAAGAAAATACTTCATTATATTGTGATGCCAAATCTGGAACACAATTACAGAGCAATGCATACCATGGTGGTCAAGTTTGTCCACGTTTCAGGTCTATCTCACGGTCGCGCAAACTTCTTGCAATAAGTTTTACGTGCAAAAGAATGAAGCAAGTTTTGATTGGAAATAACTTCATCGCGCTTTGTTTTATATTCGGCAAACAAGCGTTGCGAATCTCAAGAACCTAATCCATCCGAAGCAAATCCGAAGCCTGTACTTCCCATCATTCCCATGGTGGCTGAAGCGCCGCTCAAGGAGTCCGCGTAGACACTAGCGCCAGATTCCACTCTAGGTATTATTGTAAGAAACTCTATGCACACGAACTTTCAAACAAAAATGGACAACTATGTCCATCTAGCGGAAAACATATCAAGCCAACGCCGGCTTGCGGAGGCGTTGATCAAGCAAACAGCAAACTCTAGATAATGTGCTGCCATCTGTGAGGCATTGTGAGACTCTTCACGGCCTCCAAGATGGCGAGCGCGCGGCGTATATCTTGGAAGCCATGCGACTCTTGCTTTAGATCAAAAACCTGTACCATTTGTGTGCGTGCGCGTGTGTGTGTCTGTGTGCGTGTGTGTGTAACAATACACATTAATAAGTATGCACTTAGTGGTTGAAGTGCGCACTAGGGGCCGGATTTTGCTATCGCGTTCAACACTTAAAGACGAAGCTTAAGGGTCCCCCAATTTTTGTGCGATGTCAGTGCACGTTAAAGAAGACCAGATGGTTAATATTTCCGGAGCCCTCTGCTACATGCGCCTCAAATTGTGGTTTTCGCACCTGAAACCCCAGACACTGTTATTTATAAAAAAAGTCCAATAAACGTGGCAGTGGATCTGTCACACAAAATGCTAAACAGTATTGCAAACACCCAATAACATGTGCATGCAAATGGCCATGCGAAAAAAGAAAGGTTGCAGATATACAAAAAGAAACTGCACATACAAAAAAGGCAAAAATTCACAGATACTGTGAATGTGCAAAATTTTATGGCATAGAACACAACAACGTATTCATGGTTTTGATAAAGACTCTAGGTGCAACTCGAGTGCCGATACAAATGCGGTCAGAGATTGGGAGCAAGATATGTCAGCAATAGTAATGAATAAAAAGGTCTCATTTTATCTTAGCAGGATATTTGCACCATACTGCCGCTCGGCCGTTTTTATACTGTGCACAATATATATGATGCCATTTATAATAAAGGAGTAAATGGCTGGTAAACTTTTCGAAGTAAGCCACCTTAATCGCGCTTGCGTAGCGTTGCAACACTAAACCGTATTTGTTGTGATACATATACTGCTGCTGCTGCTGCTGCTGACACGTATATAAATACTTTAAACGCTTCTTTGTGTACATGAAATGCAGAGTTTATGTTGAAATTAACTAAGGCTTTAGACTTAACTATGTCATTTCCAGCGTAAGAAAGATGATGTGTTTTCGATATGACGGTCTACGTGTACCTCTAGCGTATAAAACACGCACAAGCCGTCAGCTTACAAGAAGTACGTGCTCCCTTAATAAACACTTGGGTAAAAACAGCCCTAAAGGCTTTCCAAGCTGCAAAAAGAAAAAGCTCGCTAGCGTGCACTTATTTCCGGACGTATCCTTGCACCACAAGCGCGTTGTGTAGCGGCTTCGCATGCTGCCTGTAGCTGCGGCGGGAGATGCAATGGCGGCCGCCGTAGCAGACGACACGGATGACCTCAGCCTCAGCGCAGTGGGTGGGCATCAAGGCACCCTAGAGGCAATGAGTCTGGGGGCTCCCTTGCGATGTACCTTACCAGCAGTAAGTGTGTTTGAATCAAGCACAAATAAGGCGCTCAGAGGTCAGCGTCAAGTGCTTGCACATGGCCTCACCTTTGAATGGCAATCAACCGTCGTCTTGTCTTTCTTGTTCCTCTTTATTGTCGTCTTTAGTGCTTCATACCATGAGGCAATAATCTCATCCGAGAGAGACACTTTCTTAAACTGCGCGAGAAGACGAGGACAGAAGAAAAGAAACATTCAGAACACCACGAGCGCAGTTGTGTCCTCGTCTTCTCGCGCAGTTTAAGAAAGTTTATCGCAATGAACCAACTAACCTGCCAGAACGTATTAATGAGAGAGACACCTTCGATTCTATTAAAGAGACGTCGTTTAGTGAGTGGCGAACATTCACACACTTGGGAAATGGATGTGGCTCCGACAGCCGGACGTGTCTTGTTGGCATTCCTGGATAGACCTGATTTGTGGAGCCGCATCGTAATGCGTTCAATGGATGAACATGTAGTCGTTCCTCCGACTTATGAGGTGACGTCACTGAAGACGTCGCGCTACATTGATGTCATGTTGCGGACATAACTCCATTCATGCAACCCAAGTATCTCGGATAAGTGATCTCTAGTAACCATAGATGGGATGAGAGGATGTTCAACATGTTACGTCATCAGCATTAAAAAAACCGTCGTTCCTCAAAAGACCACTTTGAACGGCCCCACCTCAAACAATGCTATTAGCCTATCAAACATTTATTCCACGAATTTTTGTATACGCTTACAAAATCTGATTAACGGATACAAATAATTCATTAGGGAAACCGGAAGCTGCAACAAGAAAGGCCCACAGGTTTGCATAAAATAAACATAGTTTACTTGATTCACCCTGTGAACTATTTGCAAGAGCTGTACTAATAACTCTACGTGATCGCACTAAAATTACATGCCAAACAATGTTCCTTCACCTTATTGATATTGGGACGTTAAACCCCAAAAATTATTACATATAAACTTATTCAAAAACAGCTTAAGATTGCCTGCAGTAGCTAATATCCAAATGTGAAACTAGGCATGCCGCAATACAATTTTAATTGCAGCAATACAATTTTAACACCAACCTCTTCAGCAATTATTTCTTCCCACAGGCAATTAGATAATAGAATACATTACCCTGATGTATAATTTGTAGTTACGACTGAATAATTTGTAACCTTACAATCATGACCACATACGTACTACCCTCGGCTTAAATTGGCGTACTTTTCTTACGCAGTGGTGTCACCCTTTCGTGCTTACTGATTATGTTCAGTTATATAAGTGTCAACCACAGTCAGCTTTCTTTCTATTTCGAATGTATAGTAGTAACTTTCTTGTGCCTGGTACTAAATATGATCATTATGGTAGATTTGTCTGATCCTATTGCTTAATACTATATGGTCTATGGCCCTATTAACTAGAAATAATATTGTAAAAGAACTGTAGTCATGCATTCTAACTTTCATTTTGTGTAAGTGCATTTTTTTTCTTATATGATTGCCCTCCTGCAATAGTCCTCAGTTGGACTTTCAATATGTAAAAAAATAAATAAATAAATAGACAAATAAATAAATACGTAAATAAATAAATACATAAATCTATAAATAAATATATTGACATTCAGTACACCGTACCGAAAGTCACATTTAATGAGTATGACGTCACTTTACCTGACACTTGTCATGTTATTTTTTGCATCACTGGTGTTGATGGCGGCACCGGGGTTTCCAGATCGAAAAGACAAAATATAGACAAAAACTGGAAACGCCAGCCAAAAAGAGCGAACTTAATGCAAGGGTAGCAAAAGTAGCGAAAAGTAGCCGCACGTGTGTGAAGACGACTGCGATGTTGTTATTTTAATGAATAAACGCAGCAGCTTTTCGCCGAAAATGCAAGTAGGAACAGCCGAAAGATATGAAAATGAGAACTGCTGAGATTCGAGCATGAATTATTACATTTAGCGATCATTTCATGAAGCATGACGATTTTTTTTTGAGCTGTTGCAAAAATAACACTCTTAACACATCTTGCATGATTTCCTTAACATGACTGGAAGTAACCACCATGTGGCGACAATAAAAGGGAGTACGACATGGGTGGCAAAAAATTAGCGGAACACGGAAGCTTGAAGATATGAAAAATTCGCGAACACCGGGTGTTGACGAAGCCATTGTTTCGACAAGCGGCCTTTTCCACAAGGCCGCAACTGTTTTCCTTAGCGCGTGTATGTATACTCTTCGTGTCCTCTCCTCCAACCCAAACAAAGTACGAGGTGACGGGAACTGCGAACGAAGGTTGGGAAAAGTAGGGCCCAGAGTGCCGAAATGGGTGTTTCACAAGGAAAGAGGAATAGTCCATGAAACAGAAGGTGGGTCGAGGGGGGTACATTGGCGTCAAAGGGTAGAAAGGGCGGTAGACGTTTCGCTGAAATATAGTTGTCACAAGGAAGCGCCACATTACGATGATAATTTCTCTGGAATAAGCGCGGTTAGAAATTCCTAGAAGAAACGCCTAATACATCTGATATGGTGCATACACAATGAAAAGCTGTGATAATTCAGATAGCTTGTAAATAGCGGCGAGCCTCCCCGAGGAATTCGGCCATTGTCTTCGGCGGGTCGCGTAGCACTCCTGCGAAGAGTTCTTTCACTCCCCACATAAGGAAGCGAAGGTATTGCTCCTCAGGAATGGCAGCGTCGGCCTGATGGAAGAGTCGCGTCATCTCTTCAGTGAGGACAATGAGGTTTTCACTCGGTGGTTGTCTCTAGTAAAGCAGCGTCCCTTTCCTCTGATGATGATGCGGGCTCAGGCCTCTCACGCACAAAGATGCCTAAACAGAGACGCAGAGGCTTTAATACTAAGGCCGAACGGAACTGACGGAAAACGTTATACATTCACACAATTGAACACATTTCAATTATTTGTCTAGTTCGTAGCGTCTCTCGCTCAGTGATGGTACATTTGCGGCACGTCGGGCGACACGGCGGCGATGTCACAGTAGGTACAGGTATGAGCCGGGATGAAGTCCTAGTGCTGGAAGAATGTGGGACGTTGGCTTTGTGCGTATGTCGAGAACAGGGTAGGCCGAGGACACGGCTCGGTCGCACAAGAACATGCTGACGCAGGGTGAACCCCTCACTCTGGAACACTTGCCTTAAGGTAGCCGCAAAGCTCGCTCGACCAGGAACGGGGCTCTCGCCTGCACAGCTCAAGCTGGCGACATGGCCGACTTTCCAGTGCGGCAGCCACTCATTGACGTCTTCCGCACCAAGTCATCATGATATACACGTGCATGGAGCCGCGCACTTCATATTGCCACGCTCACTTGTTTTATTTTGATGTATTCGGGTTTGACCAGCAAGGGATGTTATCAACGCTCGACTCTGTCCGCGAAGCAGTGTTCCAGAAGCTTCGCGATTGTAGTAGATCGTTCAACGCCGCCACCTGCGATATCGCTGGAAAGTTCTATAGCGCCTGTATAAAGCCGACACGCTTGACCGCTTGTTAGTTGATTGACGGTCGTCGCTCTGTTCGCCGCTATCAGTGTATTGCTGTAGTTTCACTTTCAGTTTCCCGGCCACAAGTTCGGCCAAATAAAGTTTCATCTTGACCACGCCAGCTGTTGTCTTCTTCGACGTCAGGACCCCGTGACATCTGGTGGAGGTGATGCTTCATGATCCGGACGTCACCGCGGGGCGCTGACCCAAGCCCAAGCCGCGAAGAAGACGACGCTAAAGACAACCCGGATCCTCGAACCAGCCGCCGGCAAAAGGGACTACAACCAGAGTGCGGGCTCCTTCCCGAAAACACCAGGCAACCCAAGACCGCCGAGACGATGACAGCCCCCCTGCCACCTACAACGGTAGTGATGCAACAGCCAAAGGAGCCTCCGACTTTCCGTGGATCGTCGTTTGAACAGCTGGCTGGAGACAGCTGTTCAAACAGCTGGAGACAGCTGGCTGGAGACGTACGAGCGAGTTGCCACCTTCCACCACTATGACACCGAAGAGAAGCTGCGCCACGTCTACTTCTACTTATAAAACGCCGCGAAGACGTTGTTCAAAAACCGTGCATTCAGCCTCCAATCCTGGGCCCTCTCTCGGACGTCGTTCCTTAATGCCTTCGCGAGCATCGTCCGCAAGGAAAAGGCCGCTGCTTTGCTGGAGACAAGAACGCAGCTACCGAATGCGACGGTCACTATCTGCACAGAAAAGATGACGCCACTTTTCCGCCTGGCCGACGCTGCCATGGCTGAGGAAAAATAGGTCCGCTTCCTTATCCGGGGAGTGAAACAAGGCCTCTTTGCAGGATTGGTGCGGAACCAACCGAAAACTGTCACTCAATTCCTAAAGGATGCTACAACAATCGAAAAATCCCTCGAGATTAGGATGAAGCAATACAACCGCTCCACCCTGTCGACAGCCTACACCGAAGCGCACTCGCTGGGCACCGACGACCTACGCGAAACCATGAGAGCGATAGTGCGGGAGGAGTTGCGCAAGCTATTGCATTCAGTGTAGCCTCAAGTGGATTCGATCGCCGACATAGTCGGCGAGGAAATCCAGCTGTCGCTGGGCACCCCCGATTCAGCGCAGCCGCAGCTGCAAGCAATGAACTATGCTGCTGCAGCCCGACGCAACGTCCCCGCTCCTCGTCCACGTCAAGACGCCGCGCCGCCGCAGCAGTTCTGCCGCCAGACGCCGCCGCTGCCATCGCCACCAACGCCCTACCGTCCTCCTGTCGCCCAGCGCTATGCCCCGCGCTACGCCACAAGGAAGACCAACGCTTGGCGCGCCCCCAACAACCGCCCACTCAGCTACCACTACGGGGAGGCCGGCCACACGTACCGCCGCTGCCAGTACCGTCAGATGGGGCTACGCGGATTCGCCGTCAACGCGCCGCGCCCAGAGCCAGGCGAACCGCCTCGCGATCGCGACATCGACGACTACCTCACCAGAACAGAGTGGCAAAAACGACGACGTTCCCGCTCGCCGTCGCCCGGCCGCTACATGTCACCTAGCCGCTACATGTCACAGGTCGCCTAGCCTGTATCCGGAAAACTAAGGGCAGCAACCGATGGAAGTGTGGTTGCTGAACGACAAAATGCTGAAGATCCCCCACCGTCGACGACGACGCCGCGACGAAATTTCGAGCCCCCGCCTCACACCGAACGATGTCCTGAAGACGAAACTTTGCGACCGGAAGCAGACCTGACGACGCAACGCGGAAGCAGCGGTGCAAACCGACGTAGCCGGGACCCGACGCCGCGACGTAACCGCAACGCAAGACGGCGGACTAGCGATCTCGACGTTCTGATCGACGGCAACAACGTCACCGCTCTCGTCGGCACTGGAGCCGACTATTCCATCATCAGTGGGCCGTTCGCAGCAAAGTTGAAGAACGTTGGGACTGCTTGGGAAGGCCCCGGGATCCGGACCGCTGGAGGCCATCTGATAACGCTGATTGGTGTCTGCACGGCGATAGTCACCATCAATACCCGACCTTACCCTGCGAGCTTTGTAATCGTACAAAACTGCTCCAGGGATGTGATACTTGGAATGGACTTCCTAAGTGACCACGGCGCCGTCATCGACCTGATGTCTGAGTCGATAAAACTAACCTCAGAAAAAGCGCTACCGTCCCACGCGACGCCAGGGAACCAGGCATTGAATGTGACAGAAGAGCAGGTGACCGTTCCGCCGCGCTCCAGCTGCATTATTTCCGTCGGCACCGAAAAACCTGCGAACCTTGAAGGCATCATCGAGGGCGATCAGCACCTACTCCTGAGCCGTCAAATTTGCGTCGCAGGAGGTATAGCCGAGCTGCGTGACGGTAAAGCAAAGGTAGTATTGACAAACTTCAGCTACGAATATACGCACCTCAACATTTGTGCGACGGTTGCCTACATCGACGAATGTGGATCCGCCAGCGACATTTTCGTCCTCTTCGATGCTGCCGAACCTGCTTCGACGAATAGAGGTCCCGAACCGGATTTTGACGTCAACCCGAGCCTTCCGAAGATCAAGCAAGACCAGCTCAAAACCCTGCTCCTGCAACACAAGGATTGTTTCTCTTCTCCATTGTGGGTCCGACAAACGCCCCTTGCTAAGCACCGCATTATAACAGAAGAAAATTCTCGACCCCTCCGTCACAGTCCCTACAGAGTTTCGACTCGAGAGCGCGACGCGATGAAGAAACAAGTCGACGAGCTGCTACGCGACAACATCATCCAGCCGTCCAAGAGTCCCTGGGCGTCACCCGGGGTGTTAGTGAAGAAGAAGGGCGGGACACTGCGCTTCTGCTTTGATTATCGGCGCCTAAACAAAATGACAAAGAATTACGTGTACCCCCTCCCACGGATTGACGAGACCCTAGCCCTTTCAGCCCTGGATTTTTTATTTTGGCCGGAGACATCATTTGTGCGTGTTTTCATAATAGTTAGGAGCTCAGAAGACCAAAAATGAAAAATTGAGCCAGTGGTGCAAGTATTTATGAATTAATTAGCATGGAATCAAATTAGGTAATCAGGGCTCAGTGGTTGTGAAATTAGGAAAACGGCTTCTTTATTTCCGCTACTCACTAGAGTACATAAAATGTGAACCACACCTCATTTTTCAGTCTGATATTCCTTGAAACACCTTCTGTACGACGTCCCGAAAACGGCGCTTAGCCGCCTACCCTGACCCGCCTCGGCGTCACCCATGACTTCGGTCAAGCTTTTTCTTCTTTATGGCTCCCAGCTCCGCAAATATGTCGCAACGTTGGTGTCAATCACAGTGGGGATCATTGAACAAGTATTCCCCAAGAATGAGCAGTCTTAGTTTCATTTCCGAGGTGCTAGGGGAACTTTTGTGCGGTGTCGTCAATTGACGACGCCAGGGCCGAAAGGGCTAGATCGACTTCACAACGCGACGTACTTTTCGTCGATGGACCTCAAGAGCGGCTATTGCCAGATCGAAGTAGACGAAAGAGACCGAGAAAAGACCGATTTTATAACACCCGACGCACTCTTTGAGTTCAAGGCCATGCCTTTCGGTCTTTGCTCGGCACCTGCGACGTTCCAGCGCGTCATGGACACCGTACTGGCCGGATTGAAGTGGCAGACGTGCCTTGTGTATTTGGACGACATCGTCGTGTTCTGCCTCAAGTACTGCCTCAAGCCGCCGGAGTATCTCCGGCGGCTTGAGGCAGTACTTCGAGCAATGAAGGCCTCTGGACTGACCCTGAAGCCAGAAAAGGGCCGATTCGCATACGACGACCTCTTGTTTCTGGGTCATGTGATGAGCAAGTGTGGAGTGCGAGCAGACCCGCGGAAAACAGCTGCCATCGCCGACTTCGCGCCACCCACCGACAAGAAGGCCTTGCGCCGATTCCTCGGCTTATACGCCTATTACAGACGCTGCGTCAAAAAGTTTTCACGGATCGCCGAACCACTGACGCTTTTCACAAAGACTAACGTGGACTTCAGGTGGGAAACGGCGCAAGTGCAAGCCTTTCAAGAACTTAAACGACGCCTGCAGACGCCACCCATACGTGCGCATTTCGACCATTGCGCCGATACGGAAATACACACCGACGCAAGCAGCGTAGGACTCGGTGCCGTCCTTGTGCAAAAGACTGACGGGCTTGAAAGGTTATCAGTTATGATAGCCGATCACTATCTAAGGCAGAAGCCAACTACTCCCCAACAGAAAAGGAATACCTTGCCATCCTCTGGGCTGCGTCAAAGTTTCGCCCCTACCTATATGGCAGGCCCTTCAAAGTTTTCAGTGACCATCACGCCTTATGTTGGCTGGCTAACTTGAAGGATCCTTCAGGTCGTCTCTTACGATGAATTCTGAGGCTTCAAGAATTCGACATTACCGTCGTGTACAAGTCCGGACTAAAACACTGACGCCGACTGCCGGTCTCGTGCCCCCGTCGACGCGCCGCCGCAAGACGACGACGATGACTGCTTCCTCGGAACTATAAGTACCGACGACTTCGCCGAAAGGCAACGAGCCGACGCAGAACTGGGGGGGCTTATCGAGTACCTCGAGTGCAAGGCCGACGTTGTTCCGAAGGTATTCAAGCGAGGGCTGCCGTCGTTTTTCTTAAGGAACGGCATTCTTCTGAAGGAGAACTTCTCGCCACTGCGAACCGACTACCTCTCGTCGTGCCCTCATCATTGCGACAAGAAGTCCTCCAGGCCCTACACGACGACCCGACGGCTGGGTAGCTCGGTGTTTCCCGCACGCTCGCCAGAATACAGGAAAATACTACTGGCCATGCCTTGCTGCTGACGTCGCCCGTTACGTTAAGACTTGCCGTGATTGCTAGCGACGGAAGACACCGCCGACTAGGCCACCGGGACTTCTGCAGCCAATCAAACCACCTCACCGGCCGTTCCAGCAAATTAGGATGGACCTACTGGGGCCGTTCCGACGTCGACTCCCGGCAACAAGTGGATCGTCGTAGCAACTGACTACCTCACCCGCTACGCAGAGACAAAGGCCTTGCCCAAAGGCAGTGCCACCGAGGTAGCCAAGTTCTTCGTGGAGAACATAGTCTTGCGTCATGGCGCCTCAGAGGTCCTCATCACAGACAGAGGTACCGCCTTTAATGCGGACCTAACTCAGGCGATCTTCAAATACAGCGAGACGAGCCACCGCCACACCGCCGCACCACCGCCTACCACCCGCAGACCAATGGCCTCACCGAACGTCTAAATAAGACCATCGCCGACATGCTGGTTATGTACGTCGACGTTGAGCACAAGACGTGGGACGCCGTTCTTCCGTACGTGATCTTGGCTTACAACACGGCCGTCCAAGAAACAACGCAGATGACGCCGTGCAAGTTGGTCTACGGAAGCAGCCCGGCGACGACGCTCGGCGCCGTGCTACCGAGCGTCACCGACGAAGAAAGCCTCGACGCCGCCGCTTACTTACAACGTGCCGAAGGAGCTCGACAGCTCGCCCGCCTGCGCATCAAGACCCAGCAGTACACCGACAGCCGTCGCTACAATATTCGAGGACGCCTCGTGGAATACCAGCTTGGCGACCGTGTTTGGGTCTGGACGCCGATACGCCGACGTGGGCTTAGCGAAAAACTCCTTCGATGATACTTCAGGCCATACAAGGTTTTTCGACGTCTCGGCGATCTTGACTACGAGGTCATCCTGGACGCCATTACAAACTCTCAGCGACGCCGCGCACGACCTGAAGTCGTCCATGTCGTGCGCCTTAAGCCGTTTTTTGCGAGTTAGCGAACCTGGGGACTCTACTTTTTTCTTGGTTATTGTAATTTATTTTTGTATGCACTTGTTTTCTTGCTTCTCTCTTCTTTGTTCTGTCAGAAGCATCGGGACGATACTTTTTCAGAGGGGGGCAATGCCACGCCCACTTGTTTTATTTTGATGTATTCAGGTATGACCAGCAAGGACTGTTATCAACGCTCGCCGCTGTCCGCGAAGCAGTGTTCGAGAAGCTTCGCGAATGTAGTAAATCGTTTTGATAAGATTGCGCGCCGCACGTGAATGTTCCAGCTTTGTCGAGAGAACGCCGCCACCAGCAATATCGCTGGAAAGTTCGATAGCGCCTGTATAAAAGCCGATGCGCTTGACCGCTTGTCAGTCGATGGACGGTCCACGCTTTGTTCGCCGGCGTCCGTGTATTGCTGTAATTTGACTTTCAGTTTCCCGGTCACAAGTTCGGCCAAATAAAGAGTTTCATCTTGACCACGCCAGCTGTTGTCTTCGTTGAAGTCACAACCCCGTGGCAATATTGGCCGAATTCCTACCACATTATTCCTCCAAGTCGACGAGGGAAACGGAGAGGGATGGGTAAGTAATGCAATACGTAGTACAAAGGCGACGCACGTTATTTGTCAAGGTTCCTGCCATTAATCTAGGCACGCCATGTTCTCGTAAAAACTCTACTTCTTGACTTTTCGATGAGGTGTACATTCGTAACACAAATCGTTCGTGCAGGTCTGATGCCTTTATCTGACGGAGTGCGCCTCAGTAGGTGGCGTGGAACTCCGTGCTAGTTTTCTCAAGTCGCCTTGTCTCCGACTGCACTCTTGGCAGTAAAATTCACTGATGATTCAATCGGCCGTCCGCGTTACACCTTCGTGTCTAGCCAGGATCTCTTCATGGGCCATCTTCATCGCGGTCTCTCGGAGGTTCTTTGACACTACCAACTCTTTTAGTATTTTCCCAACTACCGCTTTGTGCTTCCTGTGGAGAATATCCTGATGGCAATAATATTCATTGTCGTGGCTGTTCGGTATTATTATCTCGCCGACCTCCTTGAAGCAGCCTCACAACCATTAATCGTTTTTATGTAAATCCTTCAATGTAGAAGAAGTATTGAAATGAAAAGGTAGAAAATGACAGCGTGGGTATAAATGAGGACGTTATACAAAGTATACACGATGTGACTGATCACAACGATCCCATTGATGAGCAAGCCGAAGGGTTCCTTGTTCCCAGAAATCCTGTGGCCATGACGAGACCCAGACCTTCACAGCGTGCTTGAAACAGTCATGTTTTCAGAATGCATTAGAGAGGTCCTGCCATCACGTTTTGGAAGCCAGTCTCCTGGCACAGTCAAAGCGCCTAGAAAGAGAAGGGTACCCGCGCCACTTTCTTATTTCTGTGGCATAGGCAATGCACAGAAAGAGAAAAAGTAAGGGCAGTGACGGTAACGAAGAGCGCAACACAGCGGAGAAGCGGGAAAAGTTGGCGGTCATTCCGTATATGCACACGGTTTCACATCGCCTAATAAAATAGGACAGCACCTGAACGTGAAAGTTGTTTTCAGTGCTCCAGACAAATTGGCCCAGTTGGCTAATAGGAACTGCCCCGGGAAGAGGCGCGGTGAACAGTGCGTGGTCAAGCACAGGACGCAGTTTGTCGACTGTGCGCGGGGCGTGGTGTACAGGATCCCATTGTCCTGCGGCGCGTGCTACGTGGGCCAGACGGGCAGATGCCTGAACGAGCACTTACGGGAACACTCCAATAACGCTTGTAATGGCAAAGGTGGCTTCCTGGCGCTTCACGTGAGCACGTCTGGGTGCATTCCGCAGTTTGGGTGCACTCCGCAGTCTCGTCTTTTTCCTGTCCTCCGCGTCTCATTTTCGCGCTGTTAACCTTAACTATGGAGAAGTCATACTCTTGCAGACGCAATACCCAACGTGCAAGTCGTCCAGTTGGGTCCTTCAAAGAGGAGAGCCAATAGAGTGCGTGGTGATCAGTTACAGCGCGGAAGGTATGACCAAACAAGTACGGTTGAAATTTCGCGACAGCCCAAACGAGCGCAAGACATTCTCGCCGTGGATAGAAGGTGGCTTGCGTAGGCGATGACACGGTCGTGGCCCTGTTGATGCTGAGCGAGGACAGCGCCGATACCATGACCACTCGCGTCAGTGCGTACTTCAGTGGGCGCGGAAGGGTCAAAGTGCGAGAAAATCGGGGAACTCGTAAGCCGCTCAATAAGGATAGAGAATGCTTGCTCTTGGTGTGGTCCCCAGAAGTAAGAGGTATCCTTCTTAAGAAGGTCGGTCAGAGGACGAGCGATGTCGGCAATTTTTTTTACAAAGCGACGGAAGTAAGAGCATAAGCCCAGAAAACTGCGGACGTCTTTCGGCGAAGAAGGAATAGGAAAATTTCGCACAGCGCGAACTTTCTCTGGATCGGGTTGGATTCCTGTAGAGTTTACGAGATGTCCGAGCACGGTAATTTCGCGGCGACCGAAATGGCATTTAGACGAATTCAGCTGAAGGCGAGCAGAACGAAACACAGAGAGGATAGTTCTGAGGCGCTGCAGGTGGCTTTCAAAAGTCGACGAAAAGACGATCACATCGTCGAGGTAACAGAGGCACGTTGACCAGTTCAAGCCACGCAAAAGTGTCCATCATGCGCTCGAATGTAGCTGGCGCATTGCACAATCCAAAAGGCATGACTTTGAACTGGTATAAACCATCTGGTGTTACGAAGGCGGTTTTTGCGGTCCATCTCATCAACACTAATCTGCCAATAGCCCGAACGGAGATAAATGGAAGAAAAATAGTTGGAGCCATGAAGGCAGTCAAGGGCGTCATCATTGCGGGGCGGTGGATACACATCTTTTTTTGTTATCCGGTTTAGGTGACGGTAGTCGACGCAGAAGCGCAAGGAGCTGTCCTTTTTTTCTTTATTCTTTTTTAACACATTGTGTGTTTAATATTATTGCACGAAGAAAGCAGGCACACGAGTGCAGAGGTGGCGTATTTACAACAAATACAGCTGGTGCCCAAGCGGCGGTAAGAGGCGTCGTCTTCCTCTAATCTGCGCCAGCTTCCTCGTTCTTTTCACCACCACAATATGCATAACAATTCAGGAGGGCACATGGCAGACCACTGCTGCAGGTGTTGTTGTGAACAACATTTTCAGAGCAGCAGTTTCCTTAAGCGAGCGAGCAACAAAATAGAAATAGAAATATTGGAACCGTACCTGATCAACAAAATTCGTAACAGCTGTTGTAGCGAGTCATCCACGTTTCTCTCAAAAGACGAGATGGCGTTCTTGGAAGGACATGTATGATCAATCTTCTAAGGTTTTAGGTTTTAATAAGATAAGACTACATTTTCCTATGATGACCAAACTTCTATATGACAGAGCATACTCGATCTTCCGTTTTTCTTTTAATCCTGTTTTTAAATTGGCTACGTTATCATCTTTAACTTGGCACGTTTTAATCACAATAATACCTTGCTTTCTCTGTTGATGTGCGAGGAACATGTGCAGTAGTGTGCTGTAATAGGATGCTGATCTTCTTACGAGCTAAGAGCTTATTATTGGTCAGCTGCTAGCTCGTAAAAAGGTCACGTGCTATGTGATGCCAGCAGGCAGAAAAAGAGTGTTCCACACTCGGCACCATGGCTGCGGTCGGCGTTGACTAACACTCTTAGGTTTAAGTGCACATGATAACCCATAAAATAAACGGGAGGATAACAGCGCCCGTAACTCAGTGGTATACCATCGGACGCATCATTCGAATGTCGCAGGATCGGTCCATGTCGGCGGCAAGTTATCTTTTCGTCCACTTTAATTTCTTTGCATTTATATCCTAATTACAACAAGTAACATCCCCTCTATTGTTCGTGGCATTATTGTGTGGTACTTCACACACACATACACACACACACACACACACACACACATATATATATATATATATATATATATATATATATATATATGTGTGTGTGTGTGTGTGTGTGTGTGTTTGTGTGTGTGTGTGTGTATATGTGTGTGTGTGTGACTAGGTAAATATGGAAAGAAAAAAATTTCATCCAAAATTCTCTATCCTCATCAATAAGTGCGAATTGGACTACCGGCTAGAACCTTTACGACGACGTATGCCTCGCACGTGTGCTTATACGCTGCAGTCCCGTTTAATACCAAAGAACAGCAGCCGTTCGCTACCCGCGGCAGTTCGTTGTACTTTAGTAATAAATAAAGCAGGTTACCATGTTGCGAGATCACCAGTCGTTGAGACCTTAAAGTGGTATATGGTTGGACCAAGCGTTATTTGTCGCATATGTTCACAGGTTCGTGTTTCAATCAAACATGTATAACCAGTGCAATTTCTTTCTACAGGAGATCTCGATTTGAGCTCGAATAAAAAAAGTGGATGATGTGTGTTGAGCACCTAAAAAAAGGAGACATATATTGTTTGCAAGATATATAAACACTGTAGATGCTTTCATAATTATATGTGAGAAATAAACACCGATAATAGCCATCATACAGGTATATTTAGTAGCTATGCCCAGGCGCATACATGGCCGGATGTAGGAGACCACGCAAGTTTGGAATAGATACCTTCATCTGTATTCGTAATTTTTGTTATCAATGATGCTTATGCGTAGCAGATTTACAAGTGATGGTTTGTCACCCTTAGAGTACTCACAAATCGATAGGCTGCAGTTTAATAAATATCGCAGTCATATTTCCTGCCTTTTCGGATGCATGTAGAGCAACGCAACGTACAAGTTTTACATACTACAGTTAAATGGTGTGACTTCCAAAGCCCACAAATATAACATTTAGTAGAATCCTATATATCGAAATGGATTCCCATCCTCTTTGACTATGTGAATATTATTGCCTTACACTGAAACTATTTTGTCCAAGTATTTGCTACGGCATGTAAACTTTTAGGGCGACTGCTCTATTCCTCTTAAGTATAAACCCGTAAAACGCGCGGTTCTGTGAATCTGACCTACGGCCTCAGCCGGGGTCACGCCGGCGTCTCTGAGCTGCGCCAGCGCTGCACAAAACTGTATACACATTGTCCGACAGATGGCGCTATGGTCTCACCGATGATGTCGCACCGCGATTCTTCAGAGTACAAGCAGGTAATCACGTACTTCGTTCCACGCACCTAACACGTCGTCGCAACGCCAGCCGAAGAGCTTCGGTGAAACGCTATAGGGGCGCATTAGCGAAAGCTAACAGCGGCTGAAGGTCAGTCTTTCGGGACGCTACCAGCACAGGCATTGGCTACATCCATGTTTCTTCCGCATTGGTACCGAGAGGGCCTAGCAGCGGCTGTGCAGAGAAAAAACGAGCTATCACACGACAAACTTCATTTAACCGTGTTCAGCCACGGCATTTTTTTAAAACGCCAATGCCCAAATACTTTAGATACTAAGAAACCGAGTAACCATAGAACAACTGACCTTGTTTTGTACCTGAAAGATGAGATAAAAGTGCTAAGTGTCGAGAACCTGTTTGTGGTGAAAAGCGGCCTCCCAGTCGGCATTAAAGACCTGCTATTTCCGCCCACAAGGAATTGCTTGAATGGGTCATGAAATGTACTGATAATTATAGGGAATTAGAATTTCAGCGCAAAGCTGGTGTTAGCCAACAACTTTTCGTGGTAGTTTCTATTACTAAAAAAACGCCTGTTTTTTTGTTTTTTTTTAAACAAGGTTCCAGCATCGCGCCAACGTTAAATGGCCTTTTTCCGGCAAAAGGCGCGTGCACAAAACCCTGATACCTTAAGTGTCCTGTCAGAGTAAAGTGGTTAAAAAGGCTATTATTTACGTATGTGCTTATGGAACACACGAGATGATTCGTGCCACCATGCCAGTGTCATCAACTTCAAAGCTGAGGGGCTCGCCTCAAGATGTCGAGCTACCCAGACGCGCTGCTAGTCTCCATTGATGATTGGATCCGCAAAGAAAAGTAGAGTAGACGTTGGTGATGAAGAGAACGCAGGAGAACGCGACAGTCGCAGTTAATCCGTTAAATCACCAGTTGTCCCAGTGGCTGAAAATGATTGGACGGCACATGGTTGTTCCTGTTGCTTTCTGGACCACACAAGATGGCTTCGCTCTCAAAAAGGAGTAGTCATATTGTACAACCTTACAAGGTCTGTAGGATAATGCACAGTTATGATTACGTGGATTGTGTGCATATAGTTGTATGTACGATTCCTATGTCTTGTGGTACCTGCTATGTTGGTCACTCGAGCAGGTATTTCAACGATGGCCTTCGGCAGACTTCCAACAACAAGTGTCGCAAGATAGTCTTTGGTGATTTTTTTTGTAGAACGTGGGGCTGCCATATGTAATTTCAGAAAACCTCCGTTGTTTACCAACACAGGGACGACAGCAACCGCATCACCATACTAGCTGCGTAGGTCAGACGAGGAGGATGTTCTTGCGCAAGCAGGCTGTCTCTCAATGTATTCGTTATCACAAAGCATTCATTATTTGGGCAACAGGAAAACAGCAATGCGATGGACGCACTTACACCAACGATGTGTTATTGCATCGGTGAGTAAATCTGCATATGCGCTTTAGGACGAGTTATGGCATCTGCGCATTTGGGTGCGGACTTTTAGCACGCGTTAGCGGTTAGTGTGAGTTTCAGCGTGCGTTAGTTGTTAACATGGCAATACACTGGATTTATGAGCACAGTCTTGACCCAGATAAAATTGACCATAACGCCCTGCCATTTTTCTTACCTTTTTGTTTTTAGGGCCTCTGTGAGTACTAACTAAATATTACTACTCTGGCTTGGTTGAACACGACGCATGCGTGTCATTGTGCCACGCCATGTGATTCCCATCACCTTAATCGTTCCCCTGCATTTCTCCGCAGTATTCCAATATTGGTTAAGCTGTGTCAATAAATTTCACAGGGTCCATAGCATCCACTTATGCGTGTACACCGAATGTCGGTCGTTTACAATGGACATGCCACGGCACCGTGTGCGCGTTTAGGACGAAACTGTGTGGATGCCTGCTGGGATACAGAAAGTTTTCACTAGCCACGCGTGAATCGTAGTGTGGGTGTACCGGACTGCAGCATGCTCCCACATCGGAGAATACGCGACCGCGACCGTGGCCAGTCAGAGTAGCGAAGCATGTGGATTTCATTGCTGCAAAACACATGCCATCTAGGCCATGGCGTGCTCTAAAAAAAACCCATATCCCTCACTGCATGCTTCAGATTTAGTCATCTGGTAGCAGAAAGCAGCGAGCGTCATTCCAAGGTTTTCACAAAGAATTTATCCCCTCAGCACAGACGTGTAGATCAGGAGAAACGCAGGCGTCACCTATAAATCCCATGGGCTTAGAAAAGAAAAGAATAACTGAAATAATTTTTCCTTATAAACCTCAAAACACTTCATATTGCCACGCGCGTTTCTTATTATCACTTTCGCTGTATTCGGTTTTCGCCCACAAAGAGTGTCAGCTACGCTCAGCGCAACCCGTGCCTGATTGTTCGAGAAGCTTCTCGATTATTGTAGACCATTTTGCTAAGACTGCGCGCAAGACGCGAACACTCGAGCTTATTCTAGAGAGTGCGCGACAACCAGCGATAACGCTGGAATATTCTGCGGCACATGCATAAATGCCAACGCGCTTCACCGCTTGTCAGTTGATCGACGGACCAAGCCCTGTTCGCCGCTATCATTGTACAGCGTGTATCGCTGTAGTTCTAGCTCTCATTTCCGGCCACAAGTACAGCCAAATAAACAGTTTCATCCTGCAAACGCCGGCTGCTGTCTTCGTCGGCGTCACGACCATGTGGCAAGATCTTCTAACACCATCGAGCTGCTTTCTAATAGCTCTAATACTTCCGTGTTTTAGATGCGAAGTATCTTAAAGGGCCCCTCACCAGGTTTGACAATTTTGAGCTAACGAGCGCAATGCACACACTGAGCGTTCACGATCACGTCTGCCAAAATTTGCAACGCTACGCGCAGCGGAAATGGGTCAAATTTCAAGGTGAACGCTGCTTGCCCTTCCTCTCGCGGGCGCGCGCTTGAGAATGAGGGGATGACGTACATGGGAAAATGGCCCTACGTAGATGGTAGTGCTGTGACGTCGCCAACAGTAGCACGTGACACTGCGATAAATATTTGACACGACATGTGTAGTTTGTGTAATTTGTTGCTTGAATATATTAATGAAACTTGAGAGAAATAATGAGACACACAAAGGGAATGTGTGCGTCTTTTTCATTTTTTTTCGTCAATCCAGCGAGATGCGGCGCTAAATATGCCTCCCTTTCCCATGCGTTCGTGTCCCCGCGGTTAGCACATCGAGCAGACGCCAGCCCTGGAAACGAAAGTAATGTTCTGGCGCGTTCGAGCATTCATTATGCTAATTTATTCTACCGCGTCCAAGTAAACGTTAATGCGGCACTGGCTCATGATACCGCCACTCTCGTGCCAGCGCCTTTCTCATGCCCGTACAAATGTCTCAACTTTCATGCTCGTCCCGCAGAAACAGGCGGTACACCACAGAGAACGTCGACAAAACGCCCACGGCCGCTACATAAAAACAAAGGTAGCGGCCGTGCAACGCCGCTCGCGTGCTCGGGCTGGCTCGGGCACATCATGCGCACGTGACCATGCATGCGCATGACGTGTTCATGCGTATGTGTCAAGTGAAAAGGGCAGGGAAGGGATTTGGCTTGCTAAGGCTACACGGGGCGATTGGCAAGGGTTTGAAACTCGCCTCCTCGGATCATGGTTTCGCGCCGCTACAAATTATTGTTTTTCTCAGCTCGTAATGAACCGATTTGAAAAATTCTTGCGGCATACTGCTCTTCATTCGGCACACAAAAGCTTCCAGCGTCTAACTAAAATTTGCTACGTGGCCTGGTGAGGGGCCCTTTAAGGCGGAGCTCAATCCGGTGGTGGTGGTGGTGGTGGTGGTGGTGTGCGGCGTGACCACCCTTACTGCGCATGCGCATACCCTCTCCACACACCTCCTCTCCACTCACCCTCTCCCCTTCCCCTCTCCGCTTTCCCTTTCCACTTTCCCTCTCTCATACCCCTCTCCCCTCCCCTTTCCACTCTTCCTCTGAAAGGCGGGCTAGACATGCCGAAATTCTCCCCTGCGCAACGCCGCGATGAGCTCGAGCGCATGCGCGTCCCCTCCCCTTCTCCCCCCTCTCGCCCGCCTGTCGACCGCGTTCCCCGCTCGCCCTGTGAGAATTAACGGCCAGGCTAGATGGAAGATACGACGCGCGTAGCGTCCCTCTTCGCGTTCCACGACGCGAGGTCGGTAGCATGCCCAACGAACGCCAACGGAACGCGATCGTGCAAGTGCTCCGGCTTCGCATCGCCCATGGTCCGCTTTAGCGGGAGATGGTGTAATTTTATGAACGCATCGTGTCGACCTGTATTTTCTTTTCGACGGTCGCCTGAATCTTTCTTTTTGTCCTGTGCTTGCTTTTGCAACGTGAATATATAATGCTCTCACTCATTTTATTTCAAGTTCATCTCTGTTTACCGATTTGCAAATGATGCTAGAGGCCTGCACAAAAGCTCATATTTGTCGTTATTGTGCAAACGAACATGAACTAGCATTCTGACAAATATTCTTTAGAATCAGCGCTAAGATGAGCAGCTTACCTCGTATAAGTTAAGATCTGCATTAGCAATGTCTTCCGATGACTCTGCTGCATAGTGTAGACCAGAAATAACAATTGCTGTGAAACGTATCCAATTTCCCAAATTGTATCGCATTGTATCGTATGCAATGAACTTCTGAGTATCAATTTTCCTCTGTCGCAGACTTTGTAAGCGTTCAAGAAGTAAACCTGGCGCTGTAAACTGTGCGTTTTCTCTCCACTCTCACAAGTTTAAATATGCATTGCAGCACATCTGGGAACCTTTCTCTGGTACGCGTGTTCTTTTCCTGCTGAATGGATTGTCTTGCGCCAGTGAACGATTATATGCCACGCTCAGGCTTCGGCTCACCTTAGCAGAAGAAATCCCAGGAGTACCACAGAAAAGGGAAAACCTAATGTGTATCTTTCGCAGAAACGACAGCAAAAACCGAATAAAACATATATATTGAGAATTGTATTTCGAATTTCGAGATCGTGTGACAACGCAGGCACTGGCGATTGCACTTCTATTCTTTTGTTCCGATTTATAACAATGCTACTTCTTAATCCAAGTGCGAAGCTTCGTTCTAACCATTGTGGTTTTTCACAGGAAAAACAAGTCCTTTAGGTCGCTCACGTCTCTTCTAAAACAAGTACGCGTTCATCGTTATTGCTTTCTGAATTAGCCCTTCTTCGTCCAGTTACTTTTGTTAATACGTGGCAACGCAATTACGAGGTTCACCTCTTCTTTTACTTTTTGGACATATGCTTCATTGATCTAATGCACAGTTTAGGTGAATTAGACTTTTTTTATTTTCGGAGGTCGCCGTGATGGTACAGTGGTGATGGTGCACGGCGTATGAGCTGAAGATTGAGGATTCGACCCCGGCCGCAACAAACGGTTCCCAGATACACCCATAAACGACGTAACAGCCTCGTTACCAGACGAAGCGGTAGCCGTAGAGTGATCACAGAGAATCATAAAGGAAACACAGGGAAACCGTAGCTCTTCTGTTTCTGAAGACTTCACGCTAGGTCGGAAATAGGTAATTTTTTTGTTGGTGTTGTATATCAGCACACCGGCATAGGTAAGCAATGAAAATCTGCTAGCCTTTGCAGCAAGCAAGAAATTTAAAAAAAAGATCTGACTTTCCGCGCAAATCAGCTGTCAGTGCATTATCGACACAATCTTCACTGTTCCTAAGGGTCGGTTATGAAAACTTCAAAAATAAGTTATTGTGTGATTTCTATGCTGCACAAACGAAGGAATTGAAGTATCATCGCATTAGTACTGTTTATAATACTTTGCTGAAAAGACAATGGCAGACATTCACATTCAATTAAGAATCATTATATAAACTTCAATCAGTAATGTTGCAGCTGGCAAATCTGTACTGCTTATTGAAATGATGGAAGGACACCAGGATGATGATACTTCACCTAATAATGCTGTTAAATATTGCGCGCGGCGCGGGCAGGAAGACACGGAGAAAGAAGAGCAGTAGAGCGAGCTTGAAGCCAACTTCTATTTCTTCATAATCTTAGTTTCAAATTCATCGTTATCACCGATATATATCGCATCTTAGGCCACTTGCTTATTAAGCATTTTAATTTATTCGATAATTTTTCATTTTTAGTCCAAATTTACAGTGTTTTTTTTTTAGCGTCATAGGTCTTAACCCTAAATATTCTTCCTCCCGGTTCTTCGCCCATCCCCTTTCGTAGGTGAGCGTCATCAGGAAGAGAGCATCACCATCACACTTATGTGTTAGGCATGGAGGAAAGAAAACGAAATGAGGGAGCGTTACGTCACGCAGCCAGCCTTGGCAAACCAACTCGTTTTGAAGTCAGCAGTGTCGGCCCAACCCGTGACTATTTGCATCAAGATCACGCAAGAAATGAGGTTCGGCTAGATTTCGCGTATGGCGCCCGGCAGCCTTTAATTGAAGCGCGCTTGCTCGGCGCCGACCGGCCGGCTCACAGAGGTGGTTCAAAAACAGAATTCCACCGGTAGTACTTAAACCTACCGCGCACTCTGACGTCTTGATCACGTGTTGGGCCGACACGGTGGGCTTCAATCGTGTGATGTAATTCTACCTCCTTTCTTTTTCCTTCCTCCATGGTGTTAGGGGCAGTTGTGTGTACGCCATATTGGAACAGTACTGCGCTGAGCGCCAATAACGACTGTAGGAGGATTTTCCGGCAGATACTATAGCGGTTGTATGTAACGGAATTATAGCCTCAGACAGGCTGGTAGACGTTTTGATAGCGGGATCTATCCTTGCGAAAGGCGCCTCCATCCTGAGCGTGTGAGCTTGAGTGGCTAGCGATTTACATTTTGTCGCTTGGCAGCGCTCTTGGTAGTTACCATTTGGAGAAGACGTCACATACCGAGGGCGTGAGGATCAGGATCTCGCAAGAATCTCATTTATGGGGTAATAACTTTTTAAAACGTAAGTTAGACGGTATGTCTCTGGTATTTCAAGCACGCCAAATGTAACCAGTAGTAAATCGAAGGCCAGTACTGGCGCTTACAGGCGTAGCCATATCTTCTTTCATTCAACCCAACTGGTCGACTGTAGTAATCCCGCCGATAGCAGCGGACACACAAGTCAGCTGGCAACGAAGGCGCTGTTCCATGTTGCGATGCGTGTCGTGGTAAAACATCCACGACACAAGTGCACTAGCCAAATCCAACGCTTCACATTCTCATAGCTAGGCGTCACCAATAGCACTCTGCAGCACGCGCTCCAGTCATCAGCGTTCTCGACCGCACGTAATCGAAATCAAGTGCGCGTACATGTAAACAGGTATACACACCTGACTGCGCGACTGATAAAGCGCTATCGGTGTACGAAGAAATTTACCGCTCTTTTGCAGTAGACTCATGCGTGTCTATTCCTTTGGTGGCAGGGTCACTTATCTTCACTTTTAGGTCACTCACCACCTCTCGGGATATTGCTGTCTTGTGGTCACAGGATGCGCCCATACTTCAGGGGCTACTAGACTGACCTTCGATTTGCCCTTGAAAAGCTCCATATACTGCGTAGCGTAACAACACAGATATGTAAAGTAGACACATCTAGGGTGTCTTCAACTGTACCAGCAAAGACGGAAGCGTTTGTAGCTATTGTCTCCACTGGGCGGGGCAATTTGATCTGCATTTATATTTACCTGGATGTCTCCGCCCGGCACCCAGCAAACTACATGTTGGATAGATGCATCCGTATGAGGGAAGGAGAATGACAACCGCTTTCGTGGCTGTACGGGCATTTCGTTTGTTCAATAGTTTGCGACGGCAGCTATCATGAAAGTCGAGTAGCCGGCACCACGCATTCGCACCAACCTCTGCTTATATAGATTTAATTAAAAAAGTGGTATTGAGGCGTTTCCTATGCTTAGCTAGAACATGACTATAATTGCGTCTTGTTGGCTTGATTGCTTGATGTACAGAGAGTGCCGCGTAGATCACTGCAGGGAGTATCTTCGTGTCCGGGCACTAAAATATTAGACTCGGATAAGCTGGAGCCAAGATTGCGTTCACTGACCGGCCATTTTGTCTGTGGTTGCGAGTGCATTTTATTACCGGTATCGGGAGCTTTCCCTTTGAATTCGCATGCCCCCCCCCCCCCCCCGATATTTCCAAAAAAACTAGTTACAGTAAAGGCAGAAGAATAATAGCCTGCTTTTTCCTATACTGACTACGAGAGCTTCGTTACTAAATATAAAAAGCCAACTCTGAATGTCGAACAGACGTACAGCCCGTTCGGGTCAGAGGCTTGCAGGCATACAATGAGAAAACCGCCTAGAAAACGATATCAGCTCCTATTGCCATTCTTCGAACAATGCTAAGCAAATAATATAACGCATTGTTTCGGTTTAATAACATCAATAATATAGTTCCCTCATACTTTGTTGGCCCCCATTGACATCCTTTCCCGTTGCATCTAAGCGATATAGCACGAAGCAGAAGTGGCAGGACGTTTACTTCTAGGTAAAGTTCTTTAGTGCGAACGAACGATTTATGCAGGTTACCAGGCTAACGCACAGCCAAAGTGTCAAATAAAAGCGAGAATGTAAAGAGACAATATCTTGCTAACATGTGATATTGCCATGCTCGCTTCCTTTTCTAATTTCACGTAACAGACCCGTTACACGTGTAACCACTGCCTTGAGCGCACCGTGCCGGCATGTCGCACATTCCCGATTATATTAGATCGTCCTGATGCGCTCGAGCGCGCAACGTGAACAGTTGAGTTTATGCTGGAAGTGACGCGGCCGCCAAAGGAAAGGCTAGAATCTTCGGTGCTACATGTACATACAAGGGCCGACACGCCCTAACGTTGGTCGTATTTCTTGACGGCTCACGACTGTTCTCGTCGCTTTCGGTGTACAGCGTTAATTGCCTGTACAGAAGTCAATAGGCTTGTTTAGAACGCCGGAGCGTCGCTCTCGGGCCTACATGGGCAACGCCTACAGATGCTTGAGATGGAGCGCATCTGAGCATGCGGGGCTCCAATGACTGACCTGGCTTACATTTTCTCTCCTTGTTTATCGCCGCGGCCACAGCAAATGTATTGGCCATCAGAAGCGAACGAAAAAAAAACGATGTTAATTAACCACGTGACCAAATCTTCAACCCTGGAGCCACGCCAGTACTACAGGCTGCTTTTGAAAGGGACACTGTAAGGCGTCATGTTGGGAGACGAGTGATGTTAACCGACATAATTTTGTGTGGCAGAAGCGTACAATCGCCCGGCCACACACCATGCACATCAATCACAAATGTTTACGGACCACTCGAGAGCGTGCGAAACTGCCTGTCCGTGTCACATAGAGGTGCACATATTGTCGACCGGAGCGCTAGCCCGGAAATGAATGTTGTTATTCAATGGCATTTCATTTTCCTACTGGGACGCAGCGCCTCGTTAGTTCGTTGTTTTCACGCAGAGCGCTTGTCTACAGCATGACCGTTATACTTCTGCTTGGCTGGCACAATGATAGCTATGACGTCGCGCTTCGAGCGGTGCGCCATTGGGTTGACATCACTTTGTGAGAGCGATTGCGGCTGATAACAGTTATGCTGGTAGACTACTTGCGAAACAGAAGCACGTAGCCTCGGCCATCGAAGAGCGCGTGGCGTTAAAAAGTGAGACATGGAAAATTTGTGTGCTGAGTGACAAAATAGCCAGCCCGTCGATTAAGGGAGGGATGTGTCTTTGTCCTAGCGCTGGCTGCCGATTGCCGTTGACGTAGTGGAAGTGCCGCGAAGAGGCTCTTGGAGGCACACTCGCGTGGTCCGTAAAGTCTTGTGGTCCACTGTACATGGCGTAACGACCGAGTGGCGTTAAGCTTGCCACCTGTTTTAACCTACTCAGCGATTATTCATCATTATCAGCAGTAGCCACAGCTGCAGCATAATCAAAGTGAGGCGTGCAGCTACGTAGGTGCGCGTGTTGCCTTATACAGGCGCGTAATGGGCCATTCGCTAAAGTCACCTTTGAAAAAGACACGCAAAGGCAAAAGTGCTCACATGTAGTCTTCAAAGGACCGGGGTAATGCAAAACATGCGCTTGGGCGTTGGGCCTCACTTGTCTTACATGAGTACATCCAGGCTATCGCCTTGTTGCGTTACATGAGTGTAACACCTACCAAAATCTATCCCATTCCATAGCACACCGCTCCTTCGTTTACTTTTTTTCGAGTTTTCTTTGTTATGCCGCAAGTTTCCATCCATATGTAAGAGAGAGGCGGTATGCAATGGTCTTACACTACTCGCTTTAGGGAGAGCGGATCTGCCGCTCTCCTTAAAGATGTCGGCCGTCTGTCTTCCCACACATCATTATTCTGCGGTGAATTTCCATCTCGTCAGTAGGTTCCGCTATAGGAACTGCACCAGGTATACATACTTCTTCACTGTCCGATGTTTGGTCGCCAATCGGGAACTCTCTCTTTCGCCCGGCTATTTAGTATGATATTTGTGTTCAACTTACTCATATTTAGTGTACCCTCAATCCTTCTCGGTTGGGGCATTCAGTCATTTGTTTTCGCAATTCGGCTCCATCGTCAATGAAGAACAATACGTTTTATGCTTATAGTAGGTAGCGAGATTGCAAAGAAGCTCTTCACATCGCCCCCACCGCTTCCGAGCGAGCATCTCTCTCCCCATCCTCGGCGATTCGCCGCCATTTTCCTCTTTCCTCGTGCCTAACTCTCCCCCTTCAGGTCATGTGACAAACGAACGCCCGCGCCGCCAAAGCAGGCACACTGTCGACTAAGACATCTTCGCTGTAATGTAGCAGATGTACTATGATTCTTCGATTGTCAGTGGCAGTACTCAGATATGCATTGTCGTGGACAAGCGCCTGTCGTGAAATGATAGCCACTATAGACATGTTTCTTGGACGAAGCGCTCAAGAAGCTTGGTCGAGTAATATTCTGGCATAATAAAGGTTAGTTAGCAATAGCCGATTATCAAAGACCTACGGTGTTTTCTGACGACTCTGAAATATTTTTATCCTTTTCTATGCGAATTAAACGAGCATAACGTGAAATGAGGGCTAATCCGTGCCACACTAAATGTCGCGTGGCAGGATTCTGGGATCCCTTCAGGCTTCGCAAAATGTAAATTACGGAACCAGTGGGTGGATTAAAAGTCGCACCATTATCAAACACTCAGGCCTAATTAGTGATCAGCAGCAGCAACCGCATCAACAAAGTATACACCTGAGCGGGTGCGTGTTGTGCCTTAAGACGCGTAGTGGGCACTTCTTTAATTCGCAAAATGACGAGTAATTGATTGCCTAGTGGGCACTTCTCATACGCATTTCAAGTAGGCATGCATTCTAGGAGAGCTTAAAACAGCCAATGTTACGCGCATAGATGTTCCTTTCCGCGCGGCACGTTACGGTATGCCTGGCTAGCAAATGAGACTACCCGCGAACAGAGTCAGATTATTCTATCGCGTTCTAACCTTGAAGACCAAGCGTCCTCTAAGTTGTTGTTTCATTCTTCCCTATCAGGCTTTTTGCATGTATGGGCAAGAAGTGAGGGTTATAAAAACCTTTAGCATTGTTTATCACTCTCTAATATAGGCGTAGGAGCCTGTAAGTGCCTACATTTAACATTGAAAAACACAATTTCGTTTAAGGGTGATGCAGTAAATGCGATAGCAAGAAATTGTGATATTATGCCAATCACGGATAGCAGATGTCCCATTCGAATCTGATCTTGCGTAAGTCAATAAAACGCTGTTTTATTGAAATGCAGCCGCTACAGGGACCGAAGCGGTCCTGGTGCTGTCAGTACTCTAAAAGCGAATTAAGCGCTGAGAGCGTAGCAAGTTTACGAACCGTCTCTTGATGCCTGTCGAGATAGCGCGCGAGCCAGCTACTGCGCCCTTCAAGCGACGCATCCCCCACTTCCCTCCCCTGGCGTCCCTTCATGCTCCTTACGAAAGAAGAGCGGGGGGTTTCCTTTTTGCTTGATGAGAAAATCGATGGCAGGCCTTGCGCGCGAGGTCGCATGCGCCTGTCGTTCGACGGAGATGGGCGACTCGTTTCATCTCCGCATTAGCCACGTTCGTAGCCAGCGCTCGAGAGCTGTCACTCGCGGGTATAACGTGCAATGCGCGGTGTGACGTTATCAATCTGGATTTTATACGGAAAATGATGGTGACGGCGATGCTGATCGCAATAAACGGCAGGAGTTCAGGGGAAAATGAAAGTTTGAACAGCTTAAAAATTGGTGAACACCCCGTTTTTAAGAATTTTTTATTATTTTACCATCGGTACCACGAATATTACATTATAATCGACATATGCAAATTAATACGCAAAAACTAAGGTATTGTTCAACAGTCTCGGGAGAGAACAGCGCTTAGTAATAGGAAGTGAGGCACTGGAAGTGGTAAATGAGTACGTCTACTCAGGGCAGGTAGTGACCCCAGAACTGAACCATGAGACAAAAGTAGGAGGAGCTTGATGTGGGCTAGTTGCTATAACACATTTATTGAAAAGACGCTGTGCAAAAAAACATCAAAACTAGAAGCACACACTTAATGAATAAGGCACCAACGAGACGAACACATCAAGTGACACGGAGGAACACCAGGTGTTCGTCCGTGTCACTTCTTGTGTTCGCCTCGTGGGTGCCTTATTCGTTCCGTTAATATGTACCAACTAGCCCAACAAATGTTCTGCTTGATTGTGCTAACGCATGTAAATTGTGCAAGATTTGCCCATTGTTAAACAAAGTAACAATTAACCTTTGCGCCAAGAAAGTCGCGCTACAGTACGCTCCGTACAAAAAAGATGTATATGCAGTTCCCCTAAGTTGCAACACAGTGTATACAGGACAAACGGGGCGCTGCTACAATTACAGGGCGCGAGAGAACAACTGCGCAGTAAACGGCAATATGGGTGGGCATGTGACAGCTCACTATACGCGTTACAACTGCCGTCCAATCCTTAATCAGGCCAAATTTTTGGCACAATTCTGCGATAGACTAGAGCGGCACATCCTCAAAGCGTTTAGATTGCTCGCGCAGGAAACAGATGCAGTAGCTGCGCGTCAGTGGCACTTGGGCGAAAAAGATTGCCTTTATGTCGCGTTAGAGGCCTTTAGGACGCCATGATGGTGATATCAGTTTCTTTTTCAGGAATACGTATTCACGTTTCTTAAAATAAAATTCAGTTCATCGTTTCCAACTGTCTGTTGTGTTTCCTTCCGTATCGCCCCGCCACGGTGGTCTAGTGGTTATGGCGCTCGACTGCTGACCCGAAGGTCCCGGGATCGAATCCCGGCCGCGGCGGCTGCATTTTCGATGGAGGCGAAAATGTTTGAGGCCCGTGTACTTAGATTTAGGTGCAGGTTAAAGAACCCCAGGTGGTAGAAATTTCCGGAGCCCTCCACTACGGCGTCTCTCATAATCATATCGTGGGGTTTTGGGACGTCAAATCCCAGATATTATTATTTCTTCCGTATCGTGTTCTTTGCGCAATTGTTTTTCATTAAGTATGAGATTGAAGTAACTAGACGAGTGAGACCGCGTTGTAGCGCATTTGGCAGGCATTCTGAAATCATGTTACATCATGATTTCAAAATGCCTGCCAGAATGCCAACTATTCGCCAAAAAAAGTTATACAGGCAATGAATGCTTTTACTACTACTCTGAAATCATGAATGGTAGTTTTTCACTATACCTCAAGAGAAAGGAACATAACAGCTGCATCTTACCAGCACTTACCTATGGTTTCAACTTGAATTCAGGATGATGCAGCGAGCCATTGAAAGGAATATGATAGGTGTACCATAAGGGACATCAGGAGAGCAAAGTGCGTGACGGAACAAACATGTGTTACGGACATGTGTTAACATGTGTGAAGTAATTTCTGTGGTTATATGTGCCCAAACCACTTTTCGAGCGCAAGACATGCTCTAGTGGGAGGCTTCAGATTAATTTTGTCCACCTGTGGGTGCTTAACCTGTACCTAAATCTAAGCACAAAGGAGTGTGTGCATTTAACACCTAGTGAAATGTGGCTGCCATGGCGTTAATATTGACTATGTACAGCTCCTTCTTCAGCAGATATATTTACACACAGCTTCGTAAAAATTAATCTGTATTCAACTTTCATAGAAGCGTCGGCACGTGCCTGGCGTGACCTCTAAAGCTTGTGTAATAAAAGCGACACTGGTGAATGTGTGCTTGTGCCGAACAGATTGAGCTATTATACACTGAAAACACGCACTTTATTTACAGAAAACGTGCACTCAATAATTTAAAGAGCTTAAGAACTATCGCAAGCATATTATCTCATAACATATTTATTTATTTATTTATTCAAAATGCCTTACAGGCCCATTGAAGGGCATTGAGTAAGGGGGGCATCAGTATTTACAAAACAATAAAGAGGAATACAGACAAAAAGCAAAAAATAAAAAGAAAAAGATAACAAACAGCAAGACGGAACAACGTTATACAATGCTAGAGTACAATGAAATCAGGTTATCACGGAATGTTTCACGATTAGGGGTGGATACAATGTGATCAGGAAGATCGTTCCAATGTGCAATGGCTCGAGGTAGTGATGATGAGTTAAATGCCTGCGTGTGACCATGAATGCGCATGAAGCTACGTGCGTTGTGGATGCGTCGGGATGTGCGCACAGGAGAATGAAGTGGCAAACAATGAAATTTATCACTATAAATGTACCTGTGAAACAGACATAAAAGAGCAATGGTGCGGCGTTCTTCCAGTGACTGAAATGCAAGGTCTTGTTTTATTAGTGTAATGCTTGAATGATAGTCGTAGTTCCCAGAGATGAATCTCGCTGCCCTATTCTGGACGGCTTCCAACATACGTACTAGGTAGACTTGATATGGTGACCATGTGGATGCTGCATACTCTAGTTGTGGGCGAACATAAGTAATATATGATAATGCGCGCACGTTAGATGGAGCGCTGCGCAAGTTTCTGCGGAGATAACCAAGAGATTTAGAGGCTTTCGATGAAACAGCTGCTATATGCGTAGTCCAGGATAAATCCGATGAAAGGTGAACGCCAAGATACTTGTAGGATGGTGTAGCCGAAACCATGATGTTATTAATCGTATAGTGAAATGCTGAGTTAGTACGCTTTCGAGTGAACGGGACTAACTTACATTTAGAGGTATTAAGGGACATCTGCCAAGTTTCACACCACCGGAAGGTTAGGTCAAGGTCATTTTGGAGTGCGGAATGATCATTAAAACATTTAATGTTGCGGTATATGGCGCAATCGTCGGCGAACAACCTAACTGAGGATGAAAGGTTAGCGGGCAAATCATTAATGTATATTAAAAAAAGTAACGGACCTATTACACTGCCTTGAGGAACACCGGACGTGACGTCGCAAAGGTTAGATGAGACGTCGTTGACCACCGTAAATTGCTTACGCGAAGAGAGGAAGTTGCGTAGCCAAGACAGGGTTAATGAATCGATACAAAGTGCAGATAGTTTGGAAATTAAACGACAATGAGGGACAGTATCGAATGCCTTGGCGAAATCAAGGAAGAGGCAATCGGTTTGTTCGTTAGTGTTCATATTAAAGTGAAGGTCAGTCGTGAATTCGAATAACTGGGTGTCACATGAGTAGCCTTTTCTGAAGCCGTGCTGATTAAAGAAAAAAAAGTTATTTGATTCAAGGTGATCGTAGATATGTGAAGCTATGATATGTTCAAGTAGTTTGCAGGATATGCATGTTAGTGAAATGGGTCGATAATTACGGGTCGAGTGCCTGTCACTGGACTTGAATACAGGAATTACCTTGCCAATCTTCCAATCATTAGGCAGCTCACCTGATGATAGAGACTGGTTAAATATGAGACACAGGAAAAGACTGGAAATATCAGTAGTGTTCTTCAGTATTTTAGAGTTAATGTTATCAATGCCTGATGAAGTAGAAACTTTAAGATTGGTGATTAGTTTCGCTATACCTTCGGCAGTGACGGCGATCGGAGCCATGAAAGGGAATGGTTGATCTGGGACAAATGGCACATTGGAACAATCTTCCTGTGTAAAAACAGAGGCAAAATACTCATTGAAAGCAATCACGGAAGCTTCATCAGAAAGCGGAGTTTGTTCAGTATCGTGTATTGTAATGTGATTAGCAGACCTATTGTAGGGTGAAATTATTTGCCAGAACTTTTTTGGGTTATTTTTGAGAAGTGAGGACAAGTCCTGCGAGTAATATTTTTTCTTTGCTGCGCCTAAAGCTTTACAGTAGTCTTTTAGGCACACCTTGTATTTATCCCAGTAGCACAGAGAATCATTTCGTTTCGCGGTATTATATGAACGTTTCTTTTTATTTCGTAATGTTCGAAGATGTTTGGTAAACCAGGGGTTAGTTTTATCGTTGGATACAGTGATTAGCGGCACAAACTGGTCAACTAACTCTAATATTTTTTGTTTAAAAAGTATCCAGTTTTCGTTCACGGTCCGTGAGGCAAACGACGGCAGAAAAAGCTCGTGATAAAAATCTTCTAGCTCCGCGCTGAA
Source organism: Rhipicephalus sanguineus (assembly GCF_013339695.2). Taxonomy (NCBI): domain Eukaryota; kingdom Metazoa; phylum Arthropoda; class Arachnida; order Ixodida; family Ixodidae; genus Rhipicephalus; species Rhipicephalus sanguineus. The sequence goes on from NC_051183.1 coordinate 106,861,992, forward strand.
TTGTTCAAAATTACCACGGTTATAATCCCGAATTCTTTTGTTCACTGAGCCTGTGAAAGTTACGGGTAGATTGATCTGGAAATTAAGGAGCTTGTGGTCGCTAAATCCTTCTATGTAAGTAATCGTTCCAGTGGTCTCTGGTGCATCAGTGAGAACAAGGTCCAGTATGTTAGTACCACGGGTGCATTGGTGAACAACTTGTGATAAGTTGTAGTCGAGAGTCAATTCGAGAAAATTTGATGAGACGCGACACGTGGTAGACATGGTAGACCAATCAATGAGCGGGTAATTGAAACCACCAAAAAGGTATATTATGTCAGCTGGATAGAGTTGTGTAGCTCGCTCTATGTTATCACGTAGATCTTTGGGAAAAGAGAAATGAGCATCCGGTGGGCGATAACAGGATCCTATAAGTATTTTAGCGTAAGTTGTAGCGCATGCAGTCCAAGTTATCTCTATAGAAGGGTTAGTATCAAGGGGAAATGATGACACTGTCTTTTTTACTGCTATTAACACGCCGCCTCCTCTTCTATCGATACGGTCACATCGATATATGTTATAGTTGTCCTTATCTGGGAATAGTTCTTCGTTGGTTACGTCGGGATGAAGCCAAGTCTCCGTGAGTATTAATATGTCTGCATCACTATCATCTAGGTAGGAGCACAACTCATCCCTCTTGGGCAGTAAGCTTCGAATGTTAGTAAAAGACACAGATAAGGATGGCGACTTTAACTGACTCCGCTTACGCATGCGCGTGTTAGCCTCACGCTATCTCGTAGACAGCACAACTACGTTGTTAGAATTATCGAAAACGTAGGTGTTAGTGTCAATGCGAAGTTTATCAACGGATAGCTTAAAGGGTTTGTTTTGAGCCTTTGCGTATTCCAGAAGCTTTCGGCGAGCTTGTCGCGTTTTCGTAGAAAAATCTTCGCGAATATAAAAATTACTTCCCTTAAGCTTACGCGCATTGGACAGAATCAGCTCTTTGTCCTTGAAAAATGTAAACTTTGCAATAATTGGCCTTCGTCTATCCGTGTTAAATCTGCCCAGCCTGTGAACGCGCTCTAATTGGGGACTTGTTATGGAAAGCCCAGTGGTCTGAGCAAAACTTCGCTATCTTATCTTCCGAGGCAGCCCAGTTCTCATTGGGGTCATCTTCAAGGCCAAAAAAGAGAAGATTAGACCGACGTAACCTATTTCTGCATCATCACACCTATTCGTAATTTTAGACAGCTGGTTCGTCACATCGCGTAAAGCGTCATCGAACCAA
>NC_051183.1:106863361-106896140 GCF_013339695.2 Rhipicephalus sanguineus
TCATCCCTCTTGGGCAGTAAGCTTCGAATGTTCTAGTAAAGACACGATAGGATGGCGACTTTAACTGACTCCGCTTACGCATGCGCGTGTTAGCCTCACGCTATCTCGTAGACAGCACAACCTACGTTGTTAGAATTATCGAAAACGTAGGTGTTAGTGTCAATGCGAAGTTTATCAACGGATAGCTTAAAGGGTTTGTTTTGAGCCTTTGCGTATTCCAGAAGCTTTCGGCGAGCTTGTCCGCGTTTTCGTAGAAAAATCTTCGCGAATATAAAAATTACTTCCCTTAAGCTTACGCGCATTGGACAGAATCAGCTCTTTGTCCTTGAAAAATGTAAACTTTGCAATAATTGGCCTTCGTCTATCCGTGTTAAATCTGCCCAGCCTGTGAACGCGCTCTAATTGGGGACTTGTTATGGAAATGCCCAGGTGGTCTGAGCAAAACTTCGCTATCTTATCTTCCGAGGCAGCCCAGTTCTCATTGGGGTCATCTTCAAAGGCCGAAAAAAAAGAGAAGATTAGACCGACGTAACCTATTTTCTGCATCATCACACCTATTCGTAATTTTAGACAGCTGGTTCGTCACATCGCGTAAAGCGTCAATCGAACCAGAATCTGTGAGATACCGGTATCTGTGAGATATCTGTGAGATACCGGTTCATTTCAATTTGAAGCCTTCCTTCGTGGTTCCTGTTTGTGCAGGGTAAGCATCAAATAAATCATGATAATTAGCTTTTCAGTGTAACACATAAATTGTAAGAAAGATTAAAAAATAAACTTGAATCCACATGAAAGGCACTGCCCACAGCCCCCAATTTCTAGGAGTTCAGTGCCGGCTTCTCAGCTACGCTGCCATCCTTCCGGAAGCGCCTACAAGATCCCCTGTGGCGCTTCGACCTCCGAGTGCCAGGACTCTCCCACGCCAGTTTAGCCAGCTCTTTACAAAACAGGGAACCGTGATCATGGCCCAGGAGCAGGTCCCACCTCTGCTTGTCTGTGAGCATGCTGTTCCACATGTGTAGCTGCGAAAAACAAGCAAAACAAGTTTAGGGGCCGAGCTCACAAAGGACACAACATCACAAAGGACACAACAGATAGAGCAGTCGTATAAGAATTAGTGCATCCACGGAGGGCTGCGCACGTTTCCAGACTGTCACGTTATGCACATTTCTAGCTGAGTGTACCTGGTTAAGCTTAATATGCTATGTTCGGCCAGCTGGTGCACAGCTACCTGAAAGACACGGTTCAAGGTTACAACCTTGCCCTAAGTGTTTCAAGTTCCTGATGAAGCCTGCAGACAAGCAGAATGTTTTGCGTAAGGCTAAAAAAGATTGACATTACCACAGCATGAAATATACAAGTGGTTTTACCCCAGGCATGTTCTAATTGAGCTCGAAATAATCAAATAACTGAATAACTAATCATTTTACTTGCAGAACAATTCTGAAGCATGTACACCATATTCTGAACCACTGATTTGAAAAACATATCTGCACCAATATACATCTTCGAAAAAAAGTTAATATTATTCTAGCGTATACATGCATCCCCAACTGTACTCTTCTGTAATACAATACCAAGTAGACTAATTGCCTATCCTACATCAGCAGACACTGGTACATAAGCAAGTAGAATAGTACAAGAATCTGTTTCTTATCCTAAAGTAAAAGACCAGCTTTACCGAAAAGAGAAGCACGTGCAATAAAAATGCATCTAAGAGCTATAAAATGGCTCATACCTTTATCAGCCCTATACTTAGGTCGGCAAACTCACTCATGAGTCGACTCACTCACACTCAGATCGAGCCGTGAGTCTGAGTCTGAGTGAGTCCGAGGGAGTAATATTTTGGTGAGCTTGAGTCCAAGTGAGTCCGGCTGAGAACTATTTTGGTGCGTCTGAGTCCGAGTGTGTCTGGTTGAGGAAAATTTTGTTGAGTTTGAGTCCGAGTGAGCCCTAAGCGCAAAATATATTTCTTGAGTGAGTCTGAGCGAGCTCCATACCTTTTTGCCGACTTTTGGTTTTAACAAAACAACTTCAGCATTACTATCAGCCTCACACATACTTCAAAGCACTAGCGTTCATACGCCAGCTCAATATTTATTATTCAGAGGCGCGAGTTATTGAGAGGGGGAGTGGAGGGGGCAGGTAGACCTCCCTTCCGCAAACCTCCCTTTCAGAGGAAGTGCTTGATAAAAATATCTCGTGTGACTCACCTGTTTCAGTAAAAATGTCCTCACTCCCTATTGAAAATTCCTCCACCATGAGGAATGGTGGATTCCACCATCCACCATTATGGTGGATTATGGCGCTGGAAGATGGTGGCACGTGGTGTATGCTGGATGCTGGCGTATGATGGATGCTGGAGAACGACGGAGCGTAAAACGGCTCTACAGCGTCGGCACCATCGTGTCTAGCCGTCACACATAAATAATTGTATAGAAGGCGGTGTAAAAAGCACTAGTACAAAAAAAGAAAAAAAAACAGTGTGCAAAAAAAAAAGAACTTCCGCCACCAAGAATCGAACGTCCGACCTGCGGATCCCGAGCCGAGTACTTTACCACTACGCCACGCTGACACTTGCTTGACGACTTGCAAAATGACAAGTCAACATACTAATACACCGTTTGGCTTCAGCTTTGTATGTCTCATACTGGAGACAGACGCGATCTTCACATCCTACTAAAATTTGCGTAGTTATTAAACGCAAACAAACTGCTGCCGGTAACGAATGGCACGTCGATAATGGCAACAGCGCTAACTTTCTTTTAGAATTCACAACGTAACTCCAAAGAAATATGTCAAGTGAAGCGAGGAACGCGAGTATAGTCAACCGGGTGTTACTGCGAAGTTTTAATAGCCGTTTCTCGTTTTTTCCAAAGTGCGACATGTGCAGAGGCTTTCTGTCGACTCTAATCTCATTCGATAAATACGCGCGTACAATTGATTGAGTATTGTGATGTTTTTTTTTTCGCGCAACGTACAGCGCAGCCGTGCCAGCGCACTGATCTGACGCTGTATCATTAGCTACAACTGCATAACAGCTGGGCCAAAACAAGTGCAGTGCGCGGGAACAATATGCCATCATATTGGTTCAGTAAGGCGTACGACTTGACAACTCTATGTTCTCGCATACGTGTCAGAGAAGCGCCGGCGAGTGCGACCGGCGGCGGTTGGTGACCGGAGGTGTTTGCTGGACGCGCGTCGCATCTATGCTCATCGCTTCTTGTGCGGACACCGTACACGAGAAAAAAATGCTTCATTTAGGTTAGCCGATGTCACAGGTGTGCTGTAAAGTCATTCGTACTCACCGGGAATCGTGTATCCTGAAACCATGAAGCGCCGATAACACGTAGACGTACTCGGATCGCTACGCTATGCCTAACCTTTGGTGGCAATCATGGTGGTAGAATATGATGGTGGTAGTCATACTTGGTGGGGCTTATCTCGACGCAGGCCGAAGGTAAATTTGTGCATTTTAGCTTTGCATGCATTTTCACTGTTACCTTGAATTGCCGCTGAGGTAAGTGAGTGTGCGAGAATTGCCAGAGTTGCGTTTCAAGCGTGACGGTATGAAGCGGAGGCTGTTTTCTGATCTCCCCGCTGGAAGGACTCATTTACTTCTCGGCAAATGCGCGGCGATGTAACACAGTTACTGTCGCCGTTCACACCGATACTTCTAGACTTGTAAACATCAAAATGCAGCAGCACATCGCGGATGTAAACCTGATAAGTACGCGCGTAAAATGTAAACATTCACGGCTGCTGTGCTCAAGAAAACCCGTGGCGGTTATTGGCGCCGCATGAATAAAAAAAATAGTGCTGGAAAGCTTAATGATCGGTGTTGGCTTCTTTGAACTGCATATATTTCTGCACATTCAAGAGGAAAACATTAGAACTGACAGCGACTTCTCATAATGTCACGCTCACTTCCATCATGCCACCGTCATCCACCACGCTTCCATCCTGCCACCGTCATCCAGCTTGTTCACCAAGTCATCCACCAAAACATGTTTTGCTCGCCACCACCACCACCATCTGCCACCATTTTTTCCACTCTCGCCATCATCAGCCATTATGACCACCACAGCTTCCACCACATCCACTATTCTTTCCACCTTGTCCACTATTGTTTCCACCATGTCCACCAAGATTTCCAGCATCCACCAACCCCTGATTTTCAATAGGGCTGGATTGCAACCACTGATAACTCATATTCGAAGGTACGAGATCAGAAGGCGCCAAGTAGAGCACCAATTGTGCGAAGGAGTGGTGTTAAAGAGCATCAACACAGTGGTCGAAAAAGCCAGTTACACGCTAACGAACTCATGAGTTCACGCACTTAGACTCCCTCAGACTCAGATAGAGCCGAGAGTCTAAGTAATATTTTGGTGAGCTTGAGTCCGAGTGTGTCCAGCTGAGAAAAAATTCAGTGATTCTGAGTCCGAGTGAGACCGCTTGGGGAAAATTTTGGTGAGTCTGAGTCCGAGTGAGCTCTAAGAGCAAAGCATATTTCATGAGCGAGTCAGTAAGCCCCACGTTTTTTGCCGAGCTATGGCCATATATACTGCAGTATGCATTCGCACATCTCACTCAAAGACTGGAAACACTAGCTGGTTCGATGACCACCACAAAACCGACGTGAGCGAACGCATCAAGTAGCTTCTTTCTTATTTGAGATAATGTGAGCTTTATCAGGCACACATAAATTGAGGGATGCTACTAGAGACTGTGACACGAAATGAACAGCTATCTCGGCTTCCACCAACTTTTGAAGCATTGCACATTACTTGCAAGACAAAAGCATGCCCACTCCGTCTATTTTTTTTAGGTGCAGACAGTAATGGCTTGACTACACATGGTCATGTTCACTAAAGAAGAGACATGCTTCACCTGATGCTTTTTCCTCCGTTCCGGATTCAGTGCAAATCCACGTTGGGAGCAGAAAACTTTCGGGCGGGATCAATGCAATCGAGTGCGAAGAAAAATGATAGCTTTCGTCTTTCAGTCGCCTTACGCAAACGGATACGGGATCGTATGACTGTTTATTTCATGTTTTTATCTATTCATGCATGTATTTTTAATATTTGAATTTAGTGTGTGCTCTTTTAAAGGAATTCCACCTCGATTTATGTTGGGAACAAGTGCAGCGCTCTGGTTATTGGTTAGTCCTTTGAGTATTTGGAAATCAATTTATTATTGCGATAGCAATTATATGGAAAATCTCGGCTGGTTTTTGCCGCCGCCGCCAATCACCGTATATGTATAAGTATATATATATATATATATATATATATATATATATATATATATATATATATATATATATATAAAGAAAACTAGTCACAGTGAAAGCCATAACAACATTTATTCTGAGCTTTCGGCCGGGGACCGGCCTTTATCAAAGAATGCATTCGTACATGGCGTACGGGTTTAAGTACAGATTTTGTCAATACATAGATGTAGACACACCATCGTGATTCGTTGGACTATGACATGGGAGGGGCCAGAACAACAACAACAGCAAACAAATCCCAGGGAGAGAGCGACACGCATACAAGATGACACACACAGCATTGCACTCTGTGAAGAGTAGAGTATAGGCGGGGTCAGAACATACACAAAATAAATAACAAACAGCGAAACGAACCTACGTGTGTGGTTCGGAACGAGAGGCGGAGGGGAAAAAAGAAAAAAATGTCAAAGATGCGAACGCACTTACCACGCTAAATGGGGAGACTTATCAACTACGGGACTAAAGAAGAATACGCTCACGGACGCCGGATGTAAACGTGCCGCACGCGTTTCCTTGCTACCTTCAAAAAGCGCGTCAAAAGCAGTGAAGTGTTTGCGCATCCATGCGCCTTTTAGAGAAGGGGGTTCGGTACGGCTTTTGAAGTCGACCGGTCTCCGCGGGCATCTTGCAGTTGCTCGCGGTAATGACCATAGCCTTCCCTCAAAAAGAAGGATACGACTCGCCAGTGAACAAGATTGAGGACAGCTGCTGTTAGGCGCAATGTGTGGCCACATGACATATTTCTTTCAATCAAGAGACATGATAAACATATACATATACATGTACATATCCGTACATGCACACACACATATAGATACATACGGATATACATACACATGCACATACGTACTCATATGAAGCAACAACCGATGTTCAAGCGAAAAAAAAGGGGGGGGGTACCGCATTCGTACTTGCAGGGAGGGGGGAACGAGCACGCGCGTAATACCCGTTATCACAGTACCAAAAAACTTAATGACATATGTATTTATCAAGAAATGGGTCCAGGCTCGAATAGCACAATGCGCGACGTGTGTAGTCACATGTGTACATGCATGCACATCAGGGTAAACGGATGCTTCAAATTCTGCATCCCGAGTACAAAAGTTTCTTGGGAATCGGTCACCTAGTTGCCGGCAGAATCAAATTTTTCGGGTTCGTTGCAGGTCAAGCATGATAGTCGGCCTATGCTTTCATTTATGCCACCAGAGACACTGTTAAATTTGTGGATCAGGTATGATTCACGAGCCTCCCGGTCATAATGGGTTTTGAAATCGGATGGAGTACCGCCGCGGAAAATGTATGGAAGGGGTGGCCAAGGTTATTAACATGTTTAGATAGAGGAAGAGAGAGAGAAGAAATAGTAGAGAAGGAAAGGCAGGGAGGTTAACCAGTATAGGACAACCGGTTTGCTACCCTACACATGGGGACAGGGTGGGGGAGATTTAAAGATGAAGAGGAAAGAGAGAGAGAGAGAGAGAAAGATAAAAAGATAGCACGACACAGCACACATAGAATCAGTCGGTCACTCTTGCGTGGTAGCATAGCACACATAGAAACAGTCGGTCACTCTTGCGTGGTAGTTGGTCACTCCTGCGTGGTACGCGACATTTCTGTCACAGGCGCTTGGCCAAGTTAGTCGCTCTCAAAAACCTAAGCAGTGCCTTCGTCGCCTTCAGTTGTGATGTCTTCTGTTGACAACTTGCAAGTATTGTTTGAACAGACATTGGTCTACTATCAAGGAGCGCTAGAACGGACGCCAATGACTGTCTCTGAGCATTATATACCGGACAGTCGCACAGGACGTGGTGTAGCGTCTCCTCGCAACGACAGGCATCGCAGAGAGCGTTGTCGGCCATTCCAATTCGAAAGGAATAGGATTTCGTAAATGCCACCCCTAGCCACAAGCGATAAAGCAGTGTGGCCTCTCTTCGGCGGAGTCCAGTTGGCATACAGATATGCATCAAAGAGGACAGGTGGCGTTGACGATTAGTCCGGTTGGTTTGGCTGCTTGGTGGGCACCATAGAGCGAGCGTGATCTCCTGTGCAAGGCCTCGAAGACTGCTGGCAGCGTCAGACCTTGAAAGTGGGATGGTATCTTCCTGTGTGCTTTCATGAGCTGTCCGAGCGGCATTATCGGCCTGTTCGTTCCCTATGACGCCGCAGTGACTTGGCAGCCATTGAAACGTCACGTGGTGCCCTTTCTCATATGAAGTGTGGAGAAGACCTCGAATTTCAAAAACGAGCTGTTCATATGGCCCGCGACGCAGAGCAGATAGCACAGATTGTAGGGCTGCCTTTGAGTCGCTGAAGATAGACCAATGTTGAGGTGGTTCCCGATTAACAAAACAAAGTGCAGCGCGCAGAGCAGCTAGTTCCGCAGCTGTCGACGTCGTGGAGTGGTCGGTCCTAAAGCTGATGGTAATAGCTCTTGCTGGGACAACCACCGCACCGGACGAACACTGGATGTTTGTGGAACCATCTGTATATATATGTACACTGTCCGCATACTTCTCGTACAAAAGAAGCAGTGACAGTTGTTTCAAATACAGGTGACGACAGCTCAGCTTTTTTCCGGATCCCTGGTACACTGAGTTGAACTGTGGGTCGAATAAAACACCAAGGGGGCATCGGTGGTTTAGATGCAGTGGTGAAGCCCGAGGGAAGTTTGTCGTTGTACTTGACGATAGTTTTAGAAAATGATGCGTGGCGCCTCTCTGAAGGCAGTGTTGCAAGGTGATGACAGGGAGCACGTGCAAAATGTCTGATGTGCGTTCTCAGGACTTCGACCGTAATGTGAGTTTGCATTGGATGGTCACGAGCAATCGCAATAGTTGCCTCTATTGACGTACATCTGGGCAAACCAAGGCAAGCTCTGAGTGCTTGAGCTTGTACTGCCTGCAGAACACGAATATTGGTCTTACAAGTATTACTCAGCACGGGCAGGCTATATCTAAGAAAACCGAGAAAGAGCGCTCTGTAGAGTTCCAGCATTGCGTCTACTGACATCCCCCACGTCTTTCCTGCCAAGAACTTGAATAACTGGGAAATTGCTGTCAGGCGCTGCTTCAGGTAGGCCACGTGCGGGCTCCAACATAGGTCCCTGTCGATGATTACGCCAAGAAACCTGTGAGTTCTGGCATAAGGAATGGGCCGCCCGTGGATCGAGATGACATAAGGTTTCATTAGTTTCCGAGTGAATGCCACCAGTGCGCATTTTTCTGGTGGTATGCTGAGACCTTGTTTACACAAGTACCTAGCTGTCAAAGTTGCTGCTCTTTGAAGCCGCGCACGTATCTGAGGACGTGTGACTGCCGAAGTCCAGACACAGATGTCGTCTGCGTATATTGAAACCTTGATGGTAGTTGGCAAGTAGTCAGCAAGCCCAATAAGTGCGAGGTTGAATAGCGTCGAGCTGAGAACTCCGCCTTGAGGAACGCCCCTGGAGGTATAGCGTCGTGTAGTTGGGCCATCGTCTGTTAACACAAAGAATGACCTTGCAGCCAGGTAACTTGCAATCCACGAAAAAATTCGACCACCGAGGCCAACCGCCGCAAGTGCATCGAGAATAGCCTCATGTAATACGTTATCGTATGCACCTTTCACATCTAGGAACAAAGCTGCAGATAGTCGCTTACGGGACTTTTCGTGCTGAACATACGAAACGAGATCAACTACATTGTCGATGGAAGAGCGGTCACGTCGGAAACCAGCCATGGAATTCGGGTAAATCTTGTAGTGTTCAAGATACCACTCAAGGCGGCCAAGGATCATTCTTTCCATCATCTTTCCTACGCAGCTGGCTAGTGCAATTGGGCGGTATGAGGCGAGTTCGAGGGGCGATTTACCCTGCTTCAAGAGAGGCACCAAGCGGCTTACTTTCCAGTCGTCGGGAACATTGCCATCCTGCCATGAGGAGTTGTAGAGGCTCAGCAATTCTCTCCTTGCGGCTCCTCCCAGGTTGCACAAGGCTCGATATGGAATACCATCTGGACCCGGAGTGGTAGAACGCCTGCAGAGAGCTAGTGCCGCCTCGAGCTCCTCCATTGTGAAAGGGAGGTCCATGCGGCAGTCACGGGATTGGGGGACGTCACCTCGGGCTGGAGAATCTGGACGAGTCGTTTGGTTGGCGATCCGCGCACAAAAATCTTCTGCGACATCGATGTCTTGCCGCCCTTCAAAGAGTGCGAGCGCTTTGAATGGAAAACGTTGCTCCGGAAGGCAACGCAGACCTTGCACAGTTTTCCAAATGTGGGAAAGTGGCTTGCGGGGGTCTAGCGTCTGGCAAAACCTTGTCCAACGTTCCGACGCTAATTTATCCATGCGACGCTGAATCTTCTTTTGCATCCTCCTGGCTGCCCTAAGGTCGTGAATTGATTTCGTGCGCCGATATCGACGCTCCGCCCGGCGCCGCAGTGCTCGAAGTCGTTCCAACTCTATGTCGAAATCGTTTCGCGTGGAAGAGATTGTCAACGTGCGAGTGGCCTTTTGCATTGTACTCTTAATTGTTTGCTGTAACCCAGATTGTAGGCCCTCGCTGCAAGCATCTTCCATGTCAGATTTGAAGGTGGTCCATTGAGTCGCTCGAATGGTCCTCCATAAACCAGCTCTTGACAAGCCTTTGATGCTAAGGTAGATGGGAATGTGATCACTCCCGTGTGTCTCAACATCTGGAAACCACTTGACACATCTGGCGAGAGAGTTAGAGACAAAAGCAAGGTCGAGGCAGCTTCCGTATGTCACGCCTCGAAGAAAAGTGGGGCAACCATCATTCAGGAGAGTAAGGCCATAGTGGTAGGCGGCGCTTGCTAATCTTCGTCCTCTTGCATTTGTCCTTGGACTTCCCCATGCAGGGTGGTGCGCATTGAAATCTCCTATGATAACCCATAGAGGAGGACAAACACTCAAGATATCCGCTAATCTTCGTGAATCGAAATTGCTTGAAGGCGATATATACACGCCTATGAGAGTAAACAGGAGTTTGTGCTTTTTAACGGTGATGCATACATATTGATTGTCATCGTGAGGCGCAATTGGTTGCACCACATAGGTGAGTTCACGACGAACAAAAACGATGATCTTGCTGCACGCACCGTTTGTTGAAGACATGACAGCTTCGTACCCTGACAATCTGGTTGGTTTCGACAAATTGGGCTCACAAATGACGATTAGTGGAAACACATTACTATACACAAACTGACGAAAATCTGAAAGGCGTGATTTAAGCCCTCTGGCGTTCCATTGGATGATGGACGCTGATTTGACTTCTTGACGGAAGGATGAGGTGTGGTTAGCCATCTTTCTATTCGAGAGATTCAAGCACTGGGCTTAAGGCGTCCAGCACTCTAAGTGCGCTTCGAGCTGATGTTGTTCCCATGTCCTCTAATATCGCTCGGATGGCTCCCATGAGGGAACACAGCACCGAAATGACTTGACGATCTGTTTTAGGTATACCATCCATGACCGGAGATGGCTCCGGTGGAGCGGCGACCTTCCGAGGTTCCTTGTCAAGGGGCCGGGTCGGAAGCGTAGGCCATTCCTCTGGAGGAAGATGCTTATCCGCTGCCTTCGTGGAACTGGTGGGCACTTTCGCGGCGCGACTGAGTGGTGCCGCCACGGAGTGGGCACTGTCATATCGGGCATGCGCGTTCTTAGAAGACGTACGATAACGCCGACGTCGACGCCGACGCTTGACAACTTCGGCTGCCTCCCTGTGGGTCGAGTTGTCTCGAACCATTTGCTTGAGAACCTCACGCTCCTTCTTGATGCGAGGACAGTCTTTCGACGAGGCAGCGTGAGGACCGCTGCAGTTGGCACATTTCAGAGTAGTGGCACGGCAGGTGTCTTCTGCATGAGGTTCAGCGCAACGGGGACAGAGTAGCGAGTTGGGGCACACGCCTCTGACGTGTCCTAGCCTGAAGCACTGATGACACTGAAGCGGCTTCTGTATGAATGGCCGAACCGGATGGCGGAAATGTCCGACTTTCACGTGGGATGGTATGCAATCCCCCTTGAAGATCAATCCCCTTGAATCCCCTTGAATCCCCTTGAAGGTGCGGTAGAGCCTTTACGTGTGCTCTGTGATTATTGATTCTCATCCTGAACGCAGTCTCAGTTTGACCAATGTACTGTGCATGGCATAAGGTGCACTCGAGAGGGTAGATTATGTTCGCGCTGTCACAGTTGAAGTTGCCTCTTATCTGATAAGAAAACGAAGACGCGGTACTTGTGACGGTGGACACTTTGTTCATCATTGGACAGAGTTTGCACCTAGGCTTGTTCCAGGGGCAGCTGCCTGTGAATTCAGGAGTGTTGACTTTAGAGGATGTTACAATATCTCTAATGATCTTCGCCCGTCTGTAGACAACGCGTGGAGGTTCCGGGAAAACACATCGTAACTTGTCGCTTTCAAGTAGAATGTTGTGGTGCCTTCTGAGGATGCGGTTTATGTTAGGCGGGGAAGCTGAATATGTTAGAATGAGATTGGGAGTAGTATTTGCGGGTTCGGATTCTGTCTTCTTTATCAGGTGGCGGCGGTCCTTCTTTTCAGATTTCCTAATAGCATCGTTAATGACAGACTGTGGGTATTGTTGCCGTGTGAGGTATATATATATAAAGTCCCAAAGAAAAATAATTAAGAAAAATGCTTTCGAAGCGTGGAATCGAACCAGCGACTTCTCGTTCCGCAGCGCGTGGCGCTAACCACTACGCCACAAAACGCAGGCCCTTCAAGCAGCTAACGGCGAGTGTTATATACACACCCTTTACCTCAGTACTCAGAGACGGTTGGCGCGTATAAGAGTTTCTTAATTACCAGGGAGATGGCGCGAGGAGCGCAATGGGCACACTTAAAGGCGTCGGCCTGCTCGCTCGCTTCTTCTAGTATCTGCGCAGAGAGAACCTTGCCCTTCCCCTGTCAGCCTGGCAGTACTCAGAAACGGCAGGCGCTTATAAGCGTTTCTTCATTACCAGTCAAATGGCGCGAGGAGCGCAACGGGAGCATTTAACGTCGGCCAGCTCGCTCGCTTCTTCTAATATTTACGCAGGGAGAACCTTGCCCGTCCGCTGTCTGCTCGCGCGGTAGATCTTTCTGCAGCGTAGCAGTGCCTCCATCACGCACCGCTGTTCTTGCTATCGCATACATTGCTACGCCCTTGCGGCGAAGCTGTGACTTTTTTGTTTATACACTCATGCGTTCACTGAAATAATTATTTTTTCTTTCTTTATGTTTTGTACTTATTTATTTATTCTTTTCTGTTTTTCTTTAGCAGATCGGTGGTGAGCAGTGGATTTACCCAATTTATATTGTACATACCTGCCAGGAATTTTATGTTGAGGCGGTAATTGTTGACTACGTAAGTGTTCACGGAGTTATTATACGCTAATATTTCTCTTTACTGCCAAGGTCACAGCCACGTCACCCAATTCGCCAAGTTCGGTAGCTGCCATTTCAACTCAGTTTGAGTGGCCTTGGTCGCTTTTTTTTCAATTTTAAAATGATGGCCGTTCATGACGATAGTTTTTTGTTGAGTAGGTAACTGTTGCGGAGTTGCAAATGACCGAGTTATATGCAGCTTCACTATAAAAGACACGCCTTAGCCGCAAGGGAAAACAATGAACATGATGGTATACGAAATAAGGTTAGCGGCTGATTGCCCTGTCATCTGATCGGACATGACTTAACAAAGCGCTGGTGTAAGGGAACACGGCCTCAGCAGCGAGCGAAGAGACCTCCATCCTGCTTTTCGTGTTCCTGAAGCGTTGTGTGGTATATGCATGAGCGCAGGCGCAGGTTACCCTATTACTAGGGAGCGCACACCTCTCCTCAAATTAGGACGCTTGAATGAGTGTATATCCAGCACCAGTCTTGTATGTTTGTTAATGCCATCTTTTCGCGGTATTCAGCATATACTGTGGCCAGGTGCCTGTGAAGCACTTTAGCTACCACAAGAGTTAAGTCATGATCTTTGGCGTTAGTCGTCAAAATGAAAACGTACCACCAAGCATCAACCTGAGCGCATCCTTGTCAAAGGGCGCTATTCCTGCCAGACACAGACACATCAGGTAAGCTCTTATACGTCAATGTACAATAAACAATCAACTATGCTCCTGTGAAGACGCGGTTCCCTTTGGTATTATACCATTTCCTATGACGGAGGGATCAACTATATTTTTTTCTATCGTCTCAGTTTTTTTTCCTGTGCTTTTGATCGGAAATCTTCCTTGCAGTGCGCATCTCTGGATGTCCTTTTGTAGTGTTCCCATTCTTGGGCTACCTTTCCTGGGGTAAAGCAACGTATGGTTGGCGTTGGCATTCCTACATGCTAGGTCCTATCGCATCCCTAAGTTCGTTGGTCCGACGTGTAGGTCTGTTCCGCCAATGTGTGTCGCGTTATAGGAAAAGCTGTGATGCCTCTACCCGACCTATGGTACCGCTGGTCGAATGCACAAAACATAGCGCGTCTACATGTTCATACTGTTCAGGTCGTTATCCTCGGACGTCTGTACACCGTTGAATTTGTCGCGATGTCCTCGTGTTCCCATGACCTGGTACTAGGCTGGCATTTCCTTGCAGATAATAACACCGTTAATCATAGTTGCTCGCCGAACGCGAGCTTTCTGCACTTCACGACGTTTAAATTGTCGAAACCCGTCATTAGTGTGATGAACGGTCGGTATCCGATGACACAGCAGTTGGTCCACGAGCTTCCCTACTTGTGCCTATGTCATTGCTTCACTATTTCTAAGGGCGTTGTTGTCTTTGCGCCCTCTCAAAGGCAATTCATCGCAACTGTTCGCTATTGACCGTTTGTACCCTTACTCGCCGCAGTGGCGTCACGATGGTGTTTCTTAACAGTATACTGGCATGGCCTTTACTTGTATTCCACTGAAAGTCTTGGCCCTGTACAGCGGACCTCCACCGGCTGTATATCTTTGACATTCCTTCGACGTCAACTTCTCCAGACCTTAGCACACTCACTTCTGACCCTGGTGCTGATCAGCCACTTCATGGTACTTTCCATCGCTCCCACTGATGATGCAACACAGAAGGTCCGCGCTTCCTTTGGCAGCCATGCTTCCGGTCTGGGTAGCACATAGACCACATCTAACAAGATAGACACATGAAGTCATGCACCTCTAAGGCCCTCTATCAAGTGTCAACGTCGGAGCACCATGTAATTACCCACCAGGATGCTTGCATGCTCCAGCAAGCCATTGTGCAGCCTTCAAACAGCACTTGGGCATCACTGGTCGTTCTTGTTATGAAAAGGATGGCTCCAGTCGCTTCTGTGTCGACTACTGGCGTTTCAGCAAGATAAAGCAGAAGGATACTTACCCGTTACCGCGTATTGGCGACACCATTGATTGTTTGCAGGAAGCGGAATAATTCTCTGAGTTTACACTCTGGAAACTGAGAGGTTCCCATGGAAGCATATCACTAGGATGGTGCACAAACACACAACCGACTTATTCTTATCTTGCAACATGTCACATAAATGTTAACAACGTACATGGGAGGACAGAAGGTGAAACACAATAAATACAGGTCAAATAAAAACTAAAATGTGATATAAAACAATAGTTGGTGCCTTCGACAGATTAAAGTGGGTAGCGTTCTACGAAATTGATTTCTGCATGAGTTAGGTGCAGTGAAGGCGTGCTTTTTTTGCCTTTCACCTTTTCTCCTACCATCTGATTCTTGACCTTTATATGACACACCAAAAGATACCAATAAACTAGTTGTGCTTTGCGCATCATACGTCGTCTGTTTTTCGTCTTTCTTGTGTCCAGCGTGATAAGTAACCATAAACAGCTACAAACTAGCTCAATTGATTGCTATCGTATGACTGACAATCCAAGGTTCGGAATGCATGCCTCCTGGCAAGTCAGCTTTGCGGAAATTTGCAAGGCAAAAGAAGGCTTGTCATAGGGAATGTTGGCGCCCACCGTTGTGAATTTTCTTGGAACTTTTGTGCTACAAACGGGTCGTTGTCAGTTTTTATGCTTGGATGTCACTCTTCATCTTTCATCTTTGCTGATATAACATGCTCCTCTCGTAACTTGAGAACATAATTGAAGACACCAGTCATTATTGTGGCGTTTTTCTTCGCATTTGTAGCTCAGTTCTGTATTGCGGTGTCTCATTTCATAAAGTCGATTACGGGTCCAGGCCGTCGTGCAGGGTCTTGCCTGAATAGAGCACCGGAGTTCCATCTCGCGTCGTCTTTTCCTTATCTCATTGTAGTCCGATTTACTTCAGTGGTGCTAGGGTATGGCTGTATCATGGGGTCAGACTACTTTTATTAAGCATAACTAATAAGTGAGTGGTATATTCTCCTTATCTTTTTTGCATGCATGATTTTCCTCGCTTCTGTTTTGTCTGCATATGTTGCTGTTTGTTTTCCGAGCAAAGGGTATATATAGTGATATATATCGCGTTATAGCAGCCAGGGTGCCTGTTTCACTCGGCTTTGCGGTTCTATGCCCTCAATTATCTCGTATATGTTATGCGAAATTCTAAGCTTCATGATTCTGTAGGTCCAGCAGCCGATCAGTTGAAAACATGTGGAAATCTTTTTTGTCGCTTACAATCGAATTTCTCCAAGCGACACCACTGCGCTGATGTCATACTTTAGAGGACTATTTTTTTCCTATCCTTCAAATGGTAGCTGCCGCATAACAGGCGTGTCGCTGACTCTCACGCTGCAGGCACAGTACCAGGAGGACTGCGAGTACGATATGTGAGCTATCTATAGAACCGTTTTTCCTCTGAAATATGTAAACTCAATCCACCTACTTGATGGCGTTGCCTTCATGGTACGTGCAGCACAGAACAAAATCAGCCTAGACGGTCAGTTAACGTCAAAGGCTGCGCACTTCGCATATTTGGTTTTAAGTTATTCCATCAAAATATAGATACTGAGGCGCATAAAAGGTAAATTTAGCATGATGTAGGTCGCGCGTTTCGATCTCTTGGATAATGAAAAAATAATAGCAATAGAAAATGTGTCCTTGTAGAGAAAGGTACAGAAATATTTACAGAAATAGGTACAAAAACATGAAGAAGGGAGATCACGATGATGATAGCGATGATGATAGTTTTGTTGTGACTCCGCACGTCCTGAAGAGAAGCTTAACAGCTCCGCTGTGTAAAGGAGGAGGTGGGCGGGTAAAGCACAACATAACCATTTATAGTATAGCATAGCAAATGATGGAAAAGAGAGGTGAGGGTTAGGAGGCGGAAAATAAAGAGGGGGCAATATAGAGAGAGATAACGAAAGAAAGAAACATGATAGACCGAAGATGAAGAGGTTGAAGAAACAGCTGAATCAGCTTTCGCAAAGTTGTGAGGCTTGCTTGCCATCTTCGCTGTTTACGCAGACTTCACGGGCATCGAATTGGCTTTAATTTTTTTTCTTATGGCCACATTTACACTATCTAGCGCGAGCAGCTCACTGCAGAAAGGCGGTCATCAAGGCGGCAACACGTAAACGAAGCTATCGACACGTATATAGGTAGCATGTCAGCAGTTATTTGTACTGATACGAAACATGATTCCTCTAGATGTTCTCATGAGAATGCTGGTTAAATTTTAGTTTGTAAATCCCCCTGTTGATTCGCCGCCTAATGACTCCCTCCAATAAAATGATTCTTTCAACACCAAAGCTGTTCAGCCAACTGTTCCTTGTGAGTCGATCCAGAAAGCTACCATCATTATAAACGGGTATGTGTCACACAAACTGGGTAAATACAATTACTCACCACTGGTCCACTAAAAATGAAGAAGCCGACGTTTAGCCAAACAATGACTGCGAAGCTACGGTGGCGTGCCGAATCCACTGAGTAAGTGCAACGAGAGAATACTAGGGAACGGGAAAGGCAACGACGGCTGCGAGAAGACACCGATGCGATGGAAGGCCTACGCCAATCACGAAGCGCCCGTAGATCTATGAGAGGTGCGAACGCTTGGTATATGCGCGAGTTTCTGTCTGGAATTTGGACAACCATGTCGTGTCTGTGACTCTTTCTGTTTTAAGTCGAACCTCTCTTCGCTAAGAAGCAGCCTAGCACCTCTCGGCGCTAGGAAACAACCTAGGATCACTCAGATAAAGCCTAGAAACAGCCTAGAAGGAACCAGAGTAGACTTCAGAATCGTCTAGCTTTGCTATTTCGTCTTGCGCGGCCTAGTGCAAGCTTCGCCAATTTTTACAGCGAAAGCTGTTATGAGATCGTTTCACCGGCCGTTTTTGGCGCCGTAGTTGTCCGCCGCCGCTGGTGTCCGTAACCAGTATCGCTCGAAATAAGTAAAGGAACGGAATAAGAAAAAAATTCGAGGATGGAACGAGGTTCGAACCTGGGCCCTCTGCGTGGGAGCCCAGTATTCAACCTCCGAGCCATGCCGGTGCTTGAAATTGCTTTGCAAAATGGTCCTATACGGGCTTCATGTCGTGAACGAACCACATTAGCGTATGCATTATAGCGTGGTAGAAGAGTAAAATAAGCACCAAGCGTCGCAGAACGCGAATTCTGTAACCAGGCGTCACACAATGCGAATTGCGCAACGAGTAGGTTGTTGAATGCTTCCAACCCATTACAATGGGCTCTGCCATAATTCTTCATCGTCATCAGGCACAGCATCAACAAAGTGCGCATAATGCCTTCCATGCGTTTAGCAGGTACCAACGCTCTCCGTAGAATGACGAAAAATGGCACAGTGCCTGCTGCCCTACTTCTCAAAAATTACAATGATTTATAGCGTAGTGGGTTCCTCGCGAGTGCACTTTTATTGGTTTGGTTGCCAAGGAAGCCCATAAGCGCATGATCCACTTCCTCGGGGTCCCAGTAAAATTACAATGATTTATAGCGTAGTGGGTTCCTCGCAAGTGCACTTGTATTGGTTGTCAAGGAAGCCCATAAGCGCATGATCCATTTCCTCGGGGTCTCAGTAAAGCTCTTAGCCCCCCCACCCCCGTCTCTCTCCCACGTCAACGTATGTTATACAGCATGACGGGAGAGGGAAATAGCGACCGGGCGTCACCCAATGCAAGTTACATAACTGGTGGGCCGTTTAAAGATTGCAACCCATTACAAAGGGCTGAGCCATAATTCTTCATCGTCATCAGTCGTCGCGTCAACAAAGTGCACATAATTCCTTACAGGCGTGTAGCTGGTGCCTGGCTTCTCCGCAGAGTGACGAATAATGGCTTAGCAGGTGCTTCCCAACTTCACAAAAATTGTGATTTATGGCGTAGTGGGTACCTTTCTAGTGTACTTGTATTGTAGCCTCAAGAGAGCTTAACGGGCTCTAGAAACGCCGCTCTTCCAGCTTTCGCTGTGACTGTGCTGCGGTTTCAGCGCAGGCCTGGCGTTTTTTCTAATATACTTGTATGGATACTTGAAGAAGACAAATGATGTTGAATACGCTAGCTCTCCCGAAGAAAAAGAAAGAAGAAGGTGACGTTGAGATCGCCTGGAGCGCAGAGTTCTCCAATGAGCCCAAAAGTTAAGAGTAAAAAACACCAGAAGGAAACCGCATCAAAAAGAGATTTCTTGAAAGATAGTATACTTGAGAAGGCAGTGAATACTGCCGGAATTTTGACACAATAGGCGGCTTAAAATTTTTGCAGTGGAATTGCCGTTCAATTTTTTCTGCAGCTACTGATTTATTTTACATGTGTAATGAACATTCCCCTGATGTTATTCTTTTGCAAGAAACTTGGCTTTCGAAAGAAAAAAGTTTTCATCTTAAAAATTACCGCATATTTCGTTTAGACCGGCCCTCTCGGGGTGGAGGATTAGCAGTATTTATTTCTTCACAAATTGCTCATCGAGTTAAAATTACATGTCGAATAATGAACTTAGAAAGTGAAATTTTAGCTTTAGATATTTCTCTTCCGGGATGTCTTCCGTTTTCGTTAGTCAATGCATATTTTCCTACAGGTGTTCAAAATTCTACTGTTATTGAGTCGGTGATGTCTTGTTGCAGGAAAGAAATTATATTGGCAGGAGACTTTAATTCTCATCACATTTCATGGGGTTTTAAAACAGACATGAGTGGCAAGCGTTTGTGGGATTTGGTTTCCAAGAATAATTTATCATGCATTAACAAAAGAACCCCCACGTTAGTTTGTAATCAGTCCCGTTCTGTGTTAGACCTTACTTTCTGTAGTCCTAGCCTCTGTATTTCTACATGGTCTACATTGAACTCAGGTACAAGTAGCGACCATTTTCCTATATTGTTTGAGCTTGTATGTCCATTGACTTCAGTAACCCGCCATTCGATTACTCATGTAAATTTTAATACATTTCAAAAACTGCTACGTGCTGCTTTGTCGAAACGGACAGACGAAAATGATGAGAAAAATCCCATGAACTTTAGTGATATTGTCAAAGAATCGTTAAATAAATCTAAGTTCACAGTAAAGGTCTCTAAACGAGATTCTTTAAATCCATGGTGGAACTCAAATTGTTCACGTGATTACAGGCTAAGAAAAGCTGCGTGGCGAAAATTGCTTTACAACCAATGTCCTAGAAATTGGATGGATTATAAATATGCGGCTGCAGTTTTTAAGAGGACAGTCGCTACTGCGAAGGAGGGTTATGATAGCCAACGTTCAGAGTTCCTTTCGAAGCCTGGCAACAGGAAACCCCTTTTTAAATTTCTTAGATCCAAAAAGGTAATTCCTTCCCCCATAAACATTGAATCGGTAGTTTCAACGCCAAATGAATTGGCTAGTTTTCTTGAAAATATTGCTAAAGGACTTGAAAATCGCTTCACGACTGCTTGTTCATACCTCTCACGGTCCCCTGTCAAAAGTGATGACTTTGAAGAGGTCACTGCTTCAGAACTAGCACAAGTTGTGCAAATCTTACCTAATTCTGCGCCAGGTCCTGATGGCATTACTGCATCAGTAATAAAAATCATACATAAGGTTTCGCCCCAAGATTTACTTGAAATCGTTAACCACTCTGTTAGAAATGCTTGGATCCCACCTGATTGGAGAATTGCGAAAATAATTCCTTTATTAAAAAAGCAAGGATCTGGATATACTTTAGATAACATCAGGCCTATTTCGCTCACTTCTAATCTGGTAAAATTAATCGAACGAATATTGCACATTCGGATAGATAATTGGTTGAATGAACACATGATCTTGAGCCCATGCCAAATTGGATTCAGGCGGGGTTGTTCCATTTGGTGTGCCCATGTTGACTTAGAAAGCAGGATACAACTAGCCCGTGATCAGAAATACTTTGCCGCTTTAGTTACTCTGGATATTGCAAAAGCTTATGACAGTGTAGAACATGTTAAATTAATAAATTCACTTACATACGTAGGTCTACCACATTACTTCGTTGCATGGGTACACTCCTTTTTGAAAGACAGAAAGTTTTATTGCTCTCAATCTGGTATATCTTCTTTAAATTATAAACAAACTAGAGGTCTTCCCCAAGGATCGGTATTGTCTCCATTACTATTTAATATTTTATTAAGTACCATTCCTATTCAACAGGGCGTACAGGTATATGTATACGCCGATGATATTGCATTTTTTGCTACAGCTGCAGATATACATACATTGTATCAAAACTTACAGATGTATATGAACACCCTTGAAACGTGGTTGGAAGGCATTAATCTGTCCTTGAACATTAGAAAAAGCGCAATTGTAATTTTCCCGCTCAGCGTTCCCGTGCAAATTTCGTTACTGTATCGCCAAGACGTTATCCCGCAGGTGGAATCGATTAAGTATTTAGGGGTTATTTATACTGAAAAACTTAATTGGGGTCCGCATATCGAAGCTATGGCAGCTAAAGGAGCTCGTGCGGTAGGGATGCTTCGTAGGCTCAGCAATAAGCGGACAGGATTACGACGTGATGTGCTTCTTATGATTTATTGCATGTATATTCGCCCGATATTGGAGTTCGGCTGCGTCTTGTTTTCTGGGGCACCTGCCTACAAACTTCGGCCATTAGTTCTTCTAGAACGCGAATCACTACGTTTATGTCTTGGGCTTCCTAAATTGTTGCGAATAATATGTTATACAAAGAAGCGCGCCTGCCTTCTCTTCTTACACGCTTTCATATCCTGACAGTACGTACCTTCCTAAAGATATATGCATCACCCCTGAGGAGGTCGCAGTATGTTTTTATTAATCAGCCGATGTCATTTTTTAACCATCAGTGGTCTATATTACGGTGTCCTCAAGTCATTTTCGCACAAAAACTCTTGGCAACATTACAAGTGAATCTTCGGGAAGTACTGGTGTCGAACAGATCTGTGCACCCAATTAAAATACAATTCGATGACATATTTCCTAAGAAATGCAAAGACTTACCTAATAGATACATAAAGGCCATTTTGGAAGACCATTTGTCAAAATTAGATACAAACATCGTAATAGCTACTGATGCTTCAGTTTGTGAAGAAAAGGCAGGAGTGGGAATTACATCATTATCTTTGGATTGGTCTTTCTCAATTCGTTTGCCTGATTTTACACCTATTTATCAAGCGGAATTACTTGCAATCATCCTAGCTTTACGTAAATTACCCTTATCTATAACAGAAGTAGTCATTTTAACAGACTGTCTGTCTGTTTGTTCTTCATTGACGGCACCTAACATGTCATGTACCTTAGAAGTATTTTATCTCTTGTCCCAAGACATTTACGTTTTATTCGCTTGGTGTGGGTACCAGGTCACAAAGGTTTAACCCTCAATGAATGTGCGGACGCGCTTGCAGTTGCATCACGCGATGGTCCCGTAATTTCTATTTTACCGACGTTGTCCTTTGTCTCTTCGGCGCGATTTGAAAAGTTTGCCACGTCGGTTGACGTTGGTAAATCTCCTTTGTCAACATCCGAATTCCTTCACCTTGACTTTTCGTGGAAAAATCGATGGTGCTCCAGCAGAAGGGCAGAAATATCTATCACCAGACTACGATGCCGAGTTCCCCCACTGAACTTTTACCTGCACAGGTCTGGTCTGTCTCAGACACATTTATGCCACCACTGCAACGAGAGTGAATCTCTGCACCATTTCTTTATAACATGCAGATTGTACAAAAATCAAAGAAAAAGACTGCTAGAGGAACCCCTCCGAAGGATGGGATTAAATTTATCCCTTCCGATGGTTCTTTCCTTTGGGGCAATTGAATTGGGCCACAGCCACAGGAACGTTTTCGAAGCCGTATGCGATTTTCTACGGGAGACAAAGCGAATTGCTTATTAGGTTATTTAATTTCATTTTATTTTTCATTCATACTGGCTTCAAAAAAAAAAAAAAAAAGAAATATATATATATATTTCTAATGTTTTTCTAGCCTTGAATATTAGTGTGAGTTTTTCCCTACATATCCTTTTTACAAACATATTTGAAATGTAAAACAATTGTATCTCAAAAATAAGGTGCCGCCCGTTTCATGGCCGATCCCCCACAGTGGGTTGCGCCAGGTTGCGAAGGTCCAACCAACCAACCAACTATCTCCGCTTGAACTCACGCTCGTGTCCTATGACAATCTGTGCTTTCAGTCGTCACGTTTATGAAGCAGCTCTTGCGCTTGTAATAGTATCTAGAATGCAATAGGCGGAAAATCGAAATATTCAACATCATGTATTGTGAAGTTTGTCGAGCGCAAATTTTTTAATGCTGCAAGTAGCATTTCTGGGCTACAAAGCCGACATTTGTTTGCTCGTGGAGAACTTTTCGTCGGTCCTAAATGGACACGGATCCCTGCTTTCAGTGCTTCTTTCAATGCTTCACTTCCTTCGCAAATCGGCAACTACGCCATTACATTAGCCGCTTCCTTTCATACCACTAGAGGGCACTGCCCTTCTCCTCGGCGCAGCCGGGGAGGTAAGGGCCATCTGGAGCGAGATTCAGTTATAAAGAACGTCAGTCCACTTCCTGTAGGAAAAGAAGGGATACGAGACAGCACTTTTTAACTGAGCGCGAATATATCCACCCTGCTGTATGCTAGCGCTCTAGCCACATAAAGCTTTGATATTTAGAGACAATACAGCAAAGGCAAACATCTCTACGACAACAATCCTATAGTCGGACGACTGGTGGCGCAAAAGAATCGAGAAAGTTGAAAATAAATATAATGAAACCCACCGCTAGTATCCCATAAAATGGAGAAATTTAAGATATGAATTCATCAGGTTCTTTTTTTTTGTAGAAAAAATTTCGTTCAGGGGTGCTATACACGATGGCCTGAGCTTCTCGTGAACACTTCTTTGCTCCGAGTTCGCGCTGCGGTTGTCATGGCAAGACGACAGTACGGAGAGCACGAAAGCAGCGTGTGGAAAACGGCTACAAAAACGCGCATGTCGTCACGAACGCATGGGCAGCGTTTATTGCGGTTTTCAAAGCAACAGCGCGTGAGAACGCATCAGTGCATTACAACAGTGCAGCATTACAACAGTGCAGCAACGACAGTGTCACTGTCGCACTATCTCTTTGGTGGCAACTGGACATTGCGCCTCCAACAGGTGTATTCGTGGGCGGCTATGCTCTTTCGGGCAGGCTGCTTCGTTCCACCTATAGCATGAAAATTTCCACTCGAAGACAACAAGGGCGCACACGCAGCACTCTCGTACATATTCCTTTACTCCAATCGAGTAATATGTTACGTCAAATATTATGAAGTTACGTCACAGCTAAGCTGAATCGTGCCGCTCGCTGACGCGGCGTGAGTACTGTCGCATCAGCAAGAGCAAACGTGGTGGGTGGGCCCGAGACTTGCAGTGGGCGCCTGTCAATCTAACTACTTGGCACGCGAGCTCTGCTTCAAACTTGTTGATTCTGAGAAGGCCCCAGTTAAACTCGTGACTGTCATTGTAGTGAATTTGAGAATTGGGTCCCCAAGAAATTTGCTAGCCGCCAGGGCGCATGCGCAGAACCCAATCCACTCTTGGCTCTTGCGCTCGTGTTTACCAGACCCAGAAGTCGAAAACTAGCATGGGCCCCAAGGCGTGTTCGGTCGCCAGCGAGGTAACGCCAGCGAGATAACGACTCAGTGTGGCCCGCGTCTTGCATGACTAGTTTCGCCACGGGTGGCGCTACGTACGTTTGACCCAACGCAGCCTGCGTTTGGCCCAATTTTCAAACTCTGCTGATCCTCCGAACGCAAAAGCAGCCTACCCAACGCAGCTTGAGGACGCAGTGTCTTGCGTCCCCAATTCGCAAACTTCGTAGCGGCGCTTTGACAGTACTGCGTTTCATGCGGTGTACACTAATCAGCAGCTTCTTCCAGCTTTTTACGTGGCTGAACGTCAAATCAGTCTGCTCGGTCTGCTTCGGAGTGACGACTGCGTCGTATCCGTATCAAGCTTCATCGCATTAACTTGTTCTTTATTGCTAAGGACTAATTAACAAGGTATTGAATAAGACTTGTCTGAATTGGCCTGATTTTGATTTGTTAGCTCGGTCAAGGCATGTCCTTGGTGAGGCATGTCCTCAATTAGCTCGCTTTAGCGCTTTGGTAATTAGCTAATCAGCCGGGCGCACGTGTTCGGGGAGCGAACAAAAGATGAAGAAGAGGACGAAGAGAGCGCGCTCCCGCCGAGCAACGCGCTAGAAGGTAGAGGCCTATCATGATGATCATGGTGATGATACATGTGACCTCGGCGATTAGGTCCGGCCGCGCGCTATTGAAAGTCGTTCGGCCGGAGCTAGTCTGAAATGCTACGGTACTAATTATTCTAAAGAATATTTAGTGCAGGCATTAAACTCTTGAAAAGGAATTCAAACAGCCCGTACCTCTACAAAATATGCTTAGTAAAATTTCTGACACTTTTGCATAGGTGCAGTTCTGCAGTCAGTGGAACGACAAACAAGTGAAAGAAGATGCCACTGGTTTGAATACGCCTCCTACCTTCGTCGACCGCCCTTGACGTGACGCCGCATTTCATCGCAACCAACAAAACGCGCCGCGCACGGAGGGCTGGGTTTGATCTTGTTCTGCTTTTAGATCGCTCAATAAGGGGAGACGCCAGAGTTCGGAGAGATTCCGTGTTTCCCCAAACTCGCGCCATCCTGCATAACATCCTAGGTAGCCAAGACGTTACGCCAATTGAAAAAAAATTGAGCTTGGTGGCACACAAGTCACCGCCCAGTTATGAAGGCGGCGCTCACAGCAACGAACCATCCATCCATCCACCCATTCATCCATCCATCCTTCGCTGTCACGCGGAGCCACGGGAGCAAAGTACAATGAACCAAGTGCGCTCTGCATGGGTATCACCATTGCACCTCACCCAAAGAATAACTCCTAGCTCAATTATTTTTCTTTTTATACAAGTAATTGTGAAAGAAGAAACCGCGCGTAAAAAATTGCCTTTAGGCACTAGAGCAACTGTTCATTAAGAAATGGGACCTCCCTTTACCGGAAGTTCGAAGATTTCTTGTCTGGGGAGGCTATTCTCAAACAATAAAGATCTAGTAAAGTTTTTCAGATATCCCCGGGAGTGGCCTTCATAGGTTGATACTGTGCCGAGTATCGTATTAAAGTAAGTCGATCTTGCACGCAGTCTTATATGTTTATTCATTGCGTTATTGCACAGCATAATGTATATGACGGGGCATGTTCATAGCCGAACGGGATCTGGTAGAGGTTTTCTAGGCTCACGCGTTCTTTGCCGGCACTACTGCAGAACTGACAGCTACCGTCTCTACATACTATAAAATTACGTGATAATACAACAAAAGGTAACAATGAAAATCAGTTTACTGCAACAAAAATCCGCTCTGATAAACCACATTCATTTTTTTCACTTGAACTGTATGAAATAGTGTCCATGATAAACTTGTTTATTAATTTCTGGCCATCGTTGTTCACTCATTTAGTTCATTCATTATGTATATGGTCTGCTTTTGTTTGAGCGTTGTGAAGCTGCTCAGTGCATGAGGTGGTCACGTTCCCGTCAAGCTGCTAAGCGCATCTTTTTTGCCTGGTCATCCTCGCAACCTTGTTGTAAAATAAACTCAATTCAATGTATCAAAAGAAAGATAAATCGACAACCACCCGTTTGTGGCATGAAGCCACCTGGAAATCCATACGAATTTTTCAGTCAGACAACTTCTTAGTTATCGAAAAGTTCGTCCTGGTCCGGGGATCGAACCCAGGACTGACACATTTACGCAGTGGTCGCTCTAGCAGTTGAGCTCACCAGGAAGCTACTAATTCGTTGAGCGACCAGCAGGGAAAGGCGTTGGTACCGGGCTCTATCCCCGGACCTGGACGAATTTTTTCGGCAAATATGCTTTCTTTCTGAGAAGTTCCTATGAATTTCCTTGTGGCTTCATGTCACAAAGTAGTGGTTGTCAATTTCCGTTTTGACCCCTTAAGCCATCTTGCGGAATTACGCAGAAGGGATTTACGAATTTACAATATGTGGTTATGTGTGCTTCGAGTTGTCAATGAATGCGCCCTAGCACTGCCAATTGTTAGCTTCCTGGTCAGCTCAGTTGGTAGAGTGACCGCCCGGGAAAGGTGTTGGGGCTGAGTGCGAGCATCGTTTCAGGAGGAATATTTCGGCAACTTAGAAGCTTTCTTTCTGAGAAATCTGTATGTATTTCATGCATCAAACGCACCTTTCACTGCCTTCAAGATCAGATGCACCCTACCTGGTTTTGCATTGCCTCCGTGATCGGACCACCTTTGACCAAGCTACGATGCCGTGCGTTGACGGTATGACGTGACGTCACTGTAACGTAAATGTGACGTCATACTGATGTCACACATCTTGGCGATCTGTGGTGTCATCGTGACATGATATGGTGAGGTCATCACATGATGATAATTTTTGGCATCACCCGTCCCAGACGCCGTGGGACGCCGACGCTGACGGTAAAATTTCGCGTTTGATGAGGCATTCAAGGCTTTAGACTTAGAATAAGTGCTAAGAAACCTAAAATTTCTGCATTTCCGTTTCCATTTCCAGCAATGCGATTTCTGACGTTCCCCAGTGCGACTAAGGGTGTCGACAGTTGACCTATTCATTGAAAACAGGCGACCAAGGTTGCGAGGAGTCCAGCTACCACGACATGACTACTGAGCGCTTCCAACTTTTAGGGCGGGCGCCCCTGTTTCGCTTCGTGTTCCGCCAAATATTGCGTGGGTGTTTCTCTTGAATAACTGGCTTCGATGAAAGGGAAAAGGCTTGAGGCCCGTGTACTTAGATTGAGGTGCACGTTAAAAAACCCCAGGTGGTCGAAATTTCCGGAGCGCTCGACAACGGCGTCCCTCATAATCATAACAGTAACGGCCCAAGATCATGCCTTACCGCATCATCGCCCGGACTTACACGATGGTCCAGTAAGTGTCCACTAGAGTCGCGCCAATCCCTTTTAGACTGCGTCAGACTGCCTGTGCCTTATATGGTCCCTGCGACGTTTTTGTGACTGCCTTCTTTAGCACTGGAATTCGTGTAGTAATGAATGATGAGAGGAATGCAAAAGGAATGATGAAAACCGGCGCTCAAAAAATGAAGTTATCAGTCTTTAAAGCTTAAAACCCGAGCAGACGCGACAAGACACGTTCGCTTTCGCATTTTACTATCTCGCTGACGGCAGTGCCAGCTTCCAATCACAGCGTGCCTCTTATATGGATATACCAGATGTCTCGCCTTATGGTAGCCTCCGCATACTACCTTGGCACCACTCTTTTTGACGGCGCTATTACCATGGTTACGACGAACCACGTGCATCAGCTAGTAGACGCTCCCATGGTTTGTCATTCTGTGCATACAATGAGTCAGGACGACCTAACAGACCTAAGCGCGAGCTCTTGCGACGTAGCAATCGATGCCCTATCACGGTCAGACTTGAGAGGCGCGCGGACGTTAACATCCGCGTGCTTCTCTAGTCCGGCCGTGGCCGTGTATGTTCTGCCGTATCAGGACGCGCCATTTCCCCTCTACCTCCAGAAAAATACCGTCATCTTTCGATCACGCCGCTCCCTTGTCTCCTGTACCTCCGATCGGGCGACTGCATTCACGTGAGGTAGTGTGCGCTTTCACTTGTTTCTATTTTGTTTTCTTTTTTATTCGCCTAAGCGCTAAGCTAAAATTTCATCTGTACTCTCTGCATTCATGTGACGAGCTTGTCAACAGCCGCGCAACCTCGAACGCTAGCATTCTATCCAATGTTCCAGTGGCCCTCCCCTAACTAAAGCTTCACCTGGGACTTCTGAGGGCGCGCAACTGTTGACTTGTTGCCGGCAACAATAAAATAATGAAAGCAACCACGAGCTTTGGGAGAGAAGGCGGTGAAGGTGAGAGGTGGCCGTACTTTTCTGAAGGTAGAGGGGCTTTATTTGCACAGTTACAGAGCGCAGCTAGTGTGTCCGTTGTCTTTAACATACGTCATTGAGAAACGGAAGTAATTGGTGTCTGAGAACGTATATATGAATAATACATGCTACTTTCCGCGTCATGCCAATAAAAAGATGGCATACTTCTAAATCCTTGGCTAAATACAGCTTCACTACTGTGAAACCTGAGGAAGTGTGTAGCACGGGCACCGAGCGATTCCCTTTCATACAGTTCCCACTGATACGTTTTCCAAAGCGTCACTGACGTCAATGTTTCTGGTAAGCGTGTAGTCCAAGATCAAGAAGGGAGCCGACGGATGGATGCACGTTATAGATTTCAAAACAGGAGAAAGTGCCTCAGATCAGGCTGGCCGACGTTTCGATAGGGGACCTATCTTTGTCAAAGGCGTCTTGTCATCCCTGGCGTGTTAGTTTTATGGGGTTAGTGATGACGTCATGTCCAGCGGCGGCGCGTCTGTTGCTGTTGATAATTGATGCCTGGAAAGAGAGAAACTCGAAAGCAGAGGAGTGAAGCCCTTGCCGCATTTCAAGAGAGTGTGCAAACACGTTCGGGTCTCCCATGTCAGAGTTAAAGGTAGCTGCAAAGAAAGAAGAAAAAAAAAGGGGGGGGGCGGGTACAACCAAGCGAGAGGGCGAGTGCAGCCATCACAAAGAGCTGCAGAAGGTGGTGAGGGAGGGAACTACAGGCGGGGAGAAAAACCGGCAGGCTTACGTTTAAATGTCCGCCAAGGAGCTGCAGAAGGTGGTGGGGAAGGCAGCTACAGACGACCAAAAAAAAGGAAGGTACTCCGGCGGCGTACGTTTAAAATGCCGCCTGCCTACTTTAAGTGATATTGAAAGGGTTGCATGAAGAGCAAGCTCCTGCTTAATGGGTGAAGTAATTGGCTGGCATATGCATCCAGTGTCGTCGGTGGCTTCCAAAAATTGGGCGCCCGTCAACTAAGAGGGTGAAGTAATTGGCTGGCATATGCATCCAGTGTCGTCGGTGGCTTCCAAAAATTGGGCGCCCGTCAACTAAGAGGGGAAAAAGAGAGAAAAAAAAAGTTGAAAGGAACGAGGGGCGGCCGGGGGGGAACAATCGCAATAAGACTCGTAGAACTTCCTGAGAAAGCGAGGGCTGTGACAATGCTGGCCAGAAGCGGCCTTTGGAGCGCGGAAAGGGGGAAGGAAACCGTGGTTCGGATTCACTAGAAAATGAAAACATCTTAAGAGAATAATATCTACACGTATGTGCACATTTATACATGCAAGGTTAAGAGATATTAAAAAAGAATATTGATAGTGTATTATGGGAGCTGGTCGGGATTTTATTTTGCGAATAGGTTAAGGTTTTTGAAAGCTGAGCGTACTTCATGTCTCTTAATATTATAGGAATCATGCTATGGCTTTTAACGATTCCAAATTACCACGAGCTAGATTTATTCCTGATGGGTGTAGGGATTGAAATTTGTGTATCAAATACGATTCCATGTATTTCTCTCACGTGGTTACCGGAAGTTTGTTTGTAGAATGTAAAGTTTGGCTTGATCGAAATTGTGGTCTTGTTGATTGAAGTGGCTGGCTACTGCTTTTGGTAAGTTGTCCTTTGTGTCTGCGCGGTGGCCGTTCAGTCTTACATGAATTGGTTGTCCAGTTTCGCCTATGTACTGTTTTTACAGGTGGCACACTCAATGCAGTAGATCAGGTTGTTTGAGGTGCACGTGAAGTTCGATGTTACCTTGTGAAGGTAATCGGATGCTGTGCTTTTTACGTTGGTGGCTGGCTGTATATGTTTGCACGTAGAACATCTTGGACGCCCACAGGGTCCAGACGTTGGTGTAGTTTTTGTTGCGAGTTTTGCATGTACGAGCATATCTTTAAAATTGGCGTTGCGTCTGTAGGCAACCTTAGGCGGTTCGGGGAAGATTTTTTTAAGTTTCTGGTTGGTTGTTAGAATCGGATAGTATTTTGCGAGGATGTTGTTTATGTTCGGAAGTGCGTTGGAAAATTTTGTAGTGAGAAGAGGCGTTGTTGTTGTTGTGGTTTTAGGGCGTGGTTCGAGTGTCTCAGTGCGATCTAGTTTTAGTGCGTCCGTGTAAGCCTTATGAAGGAACGCGTTTGGATGGCTTCTGTTTGCTAGTGTTTCTTTTAGGGTAGTAAGTCTGTTTACGTAATCCTGATCCTCTACGCATATGCGACGTAACCTTGTTGCTTGGCTCCTGAAAATGCCCTGTTTACAATGTTTTGGGTTATGGCTAGTATAATCTAGGTATTGTTGCTTGTCAAATGGTTTCTTATACAGCGTAGTCTTTAATATACCATTCTCAAGATATATGGTTGTGTCAAGAAAGTTGATGCTCTCAGCTGAGGTCTCGGACGTGAACTTTATCGTTGGATGAAAGGAGTTTAGGAATGATGTAAATTTAGCTAGATTGTCCCTGCCGTGACCCCATATTATAAGTATGTCATCAATGTACCGAAGGTATGTGTGGGGTTTGTCTGCGCAGCGAGCCAGGAAATCTGTTTCCAGAATTCCCATGAATATGTTTGCATAAGTGGGTGCGAATGGGGTGCCAATGCTTGTTCCTTGTATTTGAAAGTAGTAATTTTCTTCAAATTCAAAATAGTTGTGTGATAGTACTAGTTCGAGTAATGATAAATATACTTCAGTAGAATGCTGTACATTATGTTGATTTAAAGTTTGCTTTATTGAGGTTAGGCCCTCTGGAATTCCTTAACCACTTTCTCGGGGACATTCCGAAGACATTCCCGTCATTTGTACAAGACACCCCACACCTACTGCGAATAATAGAAGAGATTAATAGCAAAGGCACACTACCACAAAACGCCATCCTCGTCACAGTAGACGTTACCGCTTTATACACAAATATCCCGATCCCAGAGGGCCTAACCTCAATAAAGCAAACTTTAAATCAACATAATGTACAGCATTCTACTGAAGTATATTTATCATTACTCGAACTAGTACTATCACACAACTATTTTGAATTTGAAGAAAATTACTACCTTCAAATACAAGGAACAAGCATGGGCACCCCATTCGCACCCACTTATGCAAACATATTCATGGGAATTCTGGAAACAGACTTCCTGGCTCGCTGCGCAGACAAACCCCACACATACCTTCGGTACATTGATGACATACTTATAATATGGGGTCACGGCAGGGACAATCTAGCTAAATTTACATCATTCCTAAACTCCTTTCATCCAACGATAAAGTTCACGTCCGAGACCTCAGCTGAGAGCATCAACTTTCTTGACACAACCATATATCTTGAGAATGGTATATTAAAGACTACGCTGTATAAGAAACCATTTGACAAGCAACAATACCTAGATTATACTAGCCATCACCCAAACATTGTAACAGGGCATTTTCAGGAGCCAAGCAACAAGGTTACGTCGCATATGCGTAGAGGATCAGGATTACGTAAACAGACTTACTACCCTAAAAGAAACACTAGCAAACAGAAGCCATCCAAACGCGTTCCTTCATAAGGCTTACACGGACGCACTAAAACTAGATCGCACTGAGACACTCAAACCACGCCCTAAAACCACAACAACAACAACGCCTCTTCTCACTACAAAATTTTCCAACGCACTTCCGAACATAAACAACATCCTCGCAAAATACTATCCGATTCTAACAAACAACCAGAAACTTAAAAAAATCTTCCCCGAACCGCCTAAGGTTGCCTACAGACGCAACGCCAATTTTAAAGATATGCTCGTACATGCAAAACTCGCAACAAAAACTACACCAACGTCTGGACCCTGTGGGCGTCCAAGATGTTCTACGTGCAAACATATACAGCCAGCCACCAACGTAAAAAGCACAGCATCCGATTACCTTCATAAGGTAACATCGAACTTCACGTGCACCTCAAACAACCTGATCTACTGCATTGAGTGTGCCACCTGTAAAAAACAGTACATAGGCGAAACTGGACAACCAATTCATGTAAGACTGAACGGCCACCGCGCAGACACAAAGCACAACTTACCAAAAGCAGTAGCCAGCCACTTCAATCAACAAGACCACAATTTCGATCAAGCCAAACTTTACATTCTACAAACAAACTTCCGGTCACCACGTGAGAGGAAATACATGGAATCGTATTTGATACACAAATTTCAGTCCCTAA
>NC_051183.1:106896240-106945294 GCF_013339695.2 Rhipicephalus sanguineus
AGGGTGAGTGGAGATTTGAGAGAAGATGTGTGGAGAGGGTATGCGCATGCGCAGTAAGGGTGGTCACGCCGCACACCACCACCACCGGATTGAGCTCCGCCTTAAGATACTTCGCATCTAAAAAATTCATAACTTGTACTAAGTCGGCGTTAGGCTGGGTCACAGCAGAGCTCGTGGGCGCGTAGCTGGTCGTGGCTCGGCTAGGGTCTACCCTGTGACCTACCCCTCGCTATACTTTACTATGCATAGGCTATGCTTGCTCTATTTTTCTTTTTGTCTATGCTCATTTTTATTTATTTATTTATTTATTACTTATTTCTTTCTTTCGCTCTCTATGTCTATATATAATATATACTATATATATATAATATATATATATTTAGTGGGAAAGTTCAGTGGGTCCGGTACGATAGGAAAACAAGACGGTGCACGTACGGGAAAGCAATACTTTATGCCTAACGTTTCGGCCGTGGCACGGCCTTCCCTGACGAAGGCCGTGCAACGGCCGAAACGTTAGGCGTAAAGTATTGCTTTCTCGTACGTGCACCATCTTGTTTTTCTCTCTCTCTGTCTCTCTCTCTCTCTCTCTCTCTCTCTCTATATATATATATATATATATATATATATATATATATATATATATATATAAATTGTAGAGAAGCCTTGGGACATGGTAAAGGGTTACCCTCTCCAGCGCCATCTAGTGGGTCATCCTCTTTGGCTGCTTGAAGAAAGAACGCCGCTCGCGCAGGGAGTTCGTGCCTTGCCGTGACTGTCGCCATTACTCATTGTCGTTGAGTGCTGTCTATTAAATACCTTAACAATTTGGTGGAGGTGCTCTGCTCCCATTCGATGCCCCTGGAGCTCCGATCCCGTACCTTGCCATCTACCATGCCTCAAGACGCCGCCCAGCAAACGCCTCCTCTCGCAACGAGCACATGTCCCGGTGTCCCCCATATACGCGACCCACCTATCTTCACTGGCGCCGATAGCACCGACGTGGAGGACTGGCTCGCAATTTACGAGCGCGTCAGCATCCCCAACAAATGGGACGAAGAAGGCAAGTTAAGCAACTTGGTGTTCTACCTCGCGGGCGTAGCAAGCTTGTGGTACAACAACCACGCGTCCGATTTTGCGACTTGGGCCGATTTCAAGACCGCCGTCATCAGCGTTTTTGGCCGCCCAGCAGTTCGTAAGCTGCAAGCCGAACAGCGCTTACGTGAGCGATCTCAGCAGGCCGGTGAATCTTTCACCAGTTATATCGAAGACGTCCTGGACTTGTGTAAGAAAGCCAACGGCACCATGTCCGAGTCTGACAAGATCCGGAACATTATGAAGGGCATTGACGACGATGCCTTCACCATGTTGCTCGCTAAAAACCCTTCCACCGTGGCCGAGGTCATAACACTGTGCCAGAGCTACGAGGAGCTCCTCCGGCAACGTTCGATGACCCGTCGCTCCCCATCACGCGACGCAGAGCTTGCTGGCTTGGCGGCAATATCTGAACAGGGCGCGTTGCTGGCAGAAGTCAAGTCATTCGTGCGCGAGGAAATTGCACGCCAGATCTCCCTCCTCGCCTTTGCCCACCTGCCGCACGTTCAACAGTCGTCGACCACCCTTCTTCCTCCTCTCCGCCGAGCGATTGAGCAGGAAATTGCGGAGGTCATGCCTGAGTACCACCCGCAACCTCCGGCTCCTGCGCCTCAGAGTTACGCTCAAGTTGTCGCCAGGACGCCCCAAGTAATTCCTGCGGCTACCCCAATGAGTTACGCCGAAGCCGCCGCTAGACCTCCGTTCTTTGAGGCGGGTGTGCCGGCTACATATGCTGACGCCATCCCTCGGCCCCGACTGCAGCCCACTATGCAGTCATTTCAGCAGCCGACTCGTCAATCACGTACTGCGACATGGGCGGGACCTACCCCGGCGAACCGATGGCGCACCCCCGACAACCGGCCCATCTGCTTTGCTTGCGGATACGCCGGTCACGTGGCACGTTATTGTCAACGCGTGCAGCCGCCTCGAGTCGCGTCACCTGTCACCAGCCAGTCAAGCCGTGCATTCTACGACCCACCTCCACCTATGTCGCCGACGTCACGCCCACCTCCAGCTACTCGCCGCTCTCCGTCTCCCCGACGTCGGTCACTGTCACCCATGCGGCCTCGTTCGGTCGCACGAGAGCAGGAAAACTAGTCGTCGCAGTCCAGGAGGCAAGGGCTGCGACGCTATCGAACTGTGAAAGCCCTCAGCGAAGTCCATCGAATGTAATCGACGTGCTTGTGGACGGTGTTCGCGCATCGGCCCTTATCGATACTGGAGCCGCTGTATCCGTTATGGACGCAAAACTTTGCCGCTTACTTCGAAAAGTGATGACGCCACTTTCTGGGATGTCCCTTCGTACCGCGAGCTCCCAGAGTATTCATCCCACAGCAGTATGCACTGCTCGCGTCGTCATTCAGGACGTTCTGTACGACGTCGAGTTCATCATAATTGCGGCATGCTCTCACGACGTCATCTTGGGATGGGATTTCCTGTCCCGCCACGACGCCGTAATTCGTTGCGCACCAGCCGAAATCGAACTCTCACCGTTCTCACATTTGACGCCGACAGACAGTCCATCGGCAATGAGCAAGATCCTCGTCCAGGACGATACGAAAGTGCCTCCAAACTCGTCAACGGCTGTGTCGGTCTACTGCGCCGGTCTATCCGACACCACTGCACTCCTTTCGCCATCTGCCCGCGTCTGCACTAGGAAAGGGTTGCTGGTACCTTTTGCGACCGTGCGAGTCACTCAGGGCAGCACCACTATTTTTGTTACCAACCCATCCCCGTGCATTGTTACGTTGGTTCAAGGGGAATGTCTCGGCAAAGTGGAACCCGTTGAAGACGCACAAGTTCTGGACGCACCCGATGACTCGCACTGTACCAGTTCCCGCACCATCAGTGCCGTTTCCACGTCTGATTCGTCACCTACTGATGTATTTGGTCCCTCCATTGCTGACAACCTTACGTCGGTCCAGCGTTCGCAGCTTCTGTGCTTGTTGGATGAATTTCGTCATTCTTTCGATGTCGGGCAAACTTCCCTCTGCCGCACGTCCGCTGTTACGCGTCGCATCGACACTGGCGCCCAACCACCACTGCGGCAACGTCCATATCGCGTATCTCCCACAGAACGCCGAGTAATTAACGAGCAAGTGGACGATATGCTTCGACGCGATGTAATTCGACCCTCCGACAGCCCATGGGCGTCTCCTGTTGTTCTCGTTACGAAGAAGGACGGTTCTGTGCGGTTCTGTGTGGACTACCGACGGCTCAACAAGGTCACCCGCAAGGATGTTTATCCACTGCCGCGAATCGACGACGCGATTGACAGCCTCCAAGGAGCAGAATTCTCTTCATCTCTCGATTTGCGCTCGGGGTACTGGCAAGTACCCATGGCTGATGACGCTCGACCAAAGACAGCCTTTGTCACGCCCGACGGCTTGTACGAGTTCAACGTCATGCCGTTCGGTCTGTGTAATGCGCCCGCGACCTTCGAGCGCATGATGGACACCGTTCTGCGTAACTTGAAATGGCACACGTGCCTGTGTTACCTGGACGACGTCGTCGTCTTCGCTCCGGACTTCTCCACGCATCTCCAACGTCTGCGGCATGTTTTGACACGTTTGAGCAACGCCGGCCTCCAACTGAATCTGAAGAAGTGCCGATTTGCGGCACGGCAGCTGACAATCCTCGGCTACGTCGTGTCCAAAGACGGAATCCTTCCCGATCCGGCCAAGCTTCGGGCCGTGGCCGAATTTCCCAAACCTACGTCCGTCAAAGAACTGCGCAGTTTCGTCGGACTGTGTTCATACTTTCGACGCTTCATACGAAACTTTGCCACCATCATATCGCCGCTGACGAAGCTCCTTGGAAGTAACGGACCCCTAAATTCGTGGTCGTCCGAGTGTGACGACGCGTGCGCGAAGCTCCGACGTTTGTTGACGTCTCCTCCCATACTACGTCACTACGACCCTACGGCCCCTACGGAGGTACACACGGACGCCAGCGGCGTAGGCCTCGGCGCTGTCCTTGCGCAACGCAAACCAGGGTTCCCCGAATATGTCGTGGCATACGCAAGCCGTACGCTTACCAGAGCCGAGACCAATTACTCAGTCACGGAAAAAGAGTGCCTGGCGATCATATGGGCCCTTACAAAGTTTCGACCTTATTTGTATGGTCGCCCATTTGATGTCGTCACCGACCATCATGCACTATGCTGGCTGTCGTCATTGAAGGATCCCTCAGGCCGTCTCGCCCGCTGGGCACTTCGCCTGCAGGACTACGACATCCGCGTGCTGTACCGCAACGGACGCCAGCATGCTGACGCCGACGCCCTCTCGCGCTCTCCCTTGCCTGACGACAATGCCCCCTGCTCAGTATCTCACATAGCTGTTGCTTCAATCAGCGTTCACACCATCGCTACCGAACAGCGCAAAGATAAATGGATCACCTCGCTGATCGACTTGCTCACTGATCCGACGGCAACACCATCCACTCGCGCGTTACGTCGTCAAGCCCACCATTTCGCCGTTCGTGACGACCTCCTGCACCGACGCAATTACAACGCCGACGGCCGCCAGTGGCTACTAGTGATACCCCGCAGTCTGCGTTCTGATATATGCGAGGCCTTCCACTCCGACCCGCAATGCGCGCACTCTGGGGTATCCAAAACTTACCACCGCATTCGACAACGATACTTCTGGCGTGGGATGTACCGCTACGTGCAGAAGTTCGTTCGCGCCTGCCTCGATTGCCAACGCCGAAAACCTGCAACGCACGTGTCGCCAGCAGGTCTACAACCATTACCTTGCCCTAACCGTCCGTTCGGGCGCGTGGGCATCGATTTGTATGGACCACTTCCTCTGAGTTCGGCTGGTAACCGCTGGGCCATCGTCGCTGTTGACCATCTAACGCGATACGCCGAAACCGCCGCCCTCCCAGCGGCTACAGCGCGCGATGTTGCCTCCTTCCTACTACACCGATTCATACTGCGTCACGGTCCACCCCAAGAGCTTCTCAGCGACCGAGGCCGTGTCTTCTTATCGGAAGTCGTGGAAGCCATTCTGAAAGAGTGCCATGCTGTTCACCGCAAGACTACTGCTTACCACCCGCAGACGAATGGCCTAACCGAACGCTTTAACCGCACGCTCGGCGACATGCTGTCAATGTACGTCGCTGCCGATCACACCAATTGGGATGCCATTCTGCCCTTCGTCACCTACGCCTATAATACCGCCCCTCAGAGCACTACTGGTTTTTCACCGTTCTTCTTACTGTACGGAAGGCACCCGTCGCACACCATCGACACGATACTTCCATACAAGCCGGATTCATCTGAGTGTGCGCCTATTTCTGACACAGCCAGGCTCGCTGAAGAGTGTCGCGAGCTTGCCAAGACATTTACGACGCAGGAACAAGAGCTGCAGAAGAGCATTCGCGATGGCACCACCACTTCTGAACCCACGTTCCTTCCTGGAGCGCTCGTATGGCTCTCGGTCCCTACCACTGCAAGTGGCCTTTCTTCAAAACTGCTGCCGAAATACGAAGGCCCATACCGGGTCGTCGAGCGCACATCCCCGGTCAACTACTTGATCGAACCCATCGAACCAGCTTCGGACATGCGCCGTCGAGGGCGCGACATTGTCAACGTGGAGCGCCTCAAGGCCTACTATGACCCACTCATAGTGACGAGCTGTTAGGTTGTTATTCGATGTTATTCGATGTTATGTGTTACGCGATGTTATTCGACCATCTAACAGCCCCTGGGCGTCTCCTGTCGTACTTGTTGCGAAGAAGGACGGTTCTGTGCGGTTCTGTGTGGACTACCGACGACCCACTAGAAGGCTATAGATAGCGCAACCCATTACTCAATAAAGGCTTCGCTACAATATATATATATATATATATATATATATATATATATATATATATATATATATATATATATATATATATATATATACTTTCTTTTTCTCTCTTTCTCTTACTTTCTATGCTATGCTCTGCTAGCGTGCCTGGATAGCCGAGTGGTTACGACGCTCCCTTTGGGATCGTGATATACGGGTCCGTATCTCGCTTTGGCAGGAAATATTTTCGTGAAGTGTTTCTTTTCCTTTCTTCCTTTCTCTCTCTCTATACTTGTTATCTCGCCCATAAGAGTTATTTTATCCACGGTGGTGTTCTGGGAACGAAGTAGAAGAGGATGAAGAGAGCACGTGCCGGCTACAGGTGATGATAATTTTCCGTCTACGACACACGGCAAACATCCAGCATGACAGCTTTCTGTTAAAATGGCTAAAAGAAGAACGAGGAATAGTAAGAAATATTAAGAAAAATTCACCAGATCCCACGTACCGTGGGTGTCGATGTTATGCGAAGCATGCGGCGGGAAGGTAACTGTGGCGTAATATTTTTTCACTGAGCGAAACCTTACGAAATAACACTAAATATCTGTATAAATTTTATACGCACACATATATGTTGAAGAGCCGCATATGTGTTATATAACCAGTTGTTTACAGTTAGGTAACGCTGCCAACGGCAGCGGGGATATTACTTACACCAGAAGCGGTAAGCTGATATGTAGTGCTTATACGTGTCCCGAAAACGCACGTACGTTTCACTAACCCGTGTGCATGTTTGGAAGAAGTTCATGACAGTTCTTGAACAAGGGCATTGTCACCGTGATCAGAGAGCACCACAACTGGTCATGACTTGTTATAGGATCCTGTCGTGATGGTAGTGACGAGGGGTCCATGTGTAGTGAAGTACGTAGTATAGTAGAGCTGTTGAAATTCGTGAATGCCTCGGTCATTTCGTCGACAAATTGTCTGTCAATAGAGCCGGTGACATGTCGGAAGCTGAAGCCACCCTTCGCGTTGGTGAAGTATAGGCATTCGAGGCTGGTAGGCCTGGATAGAGCTACGTAGACCAACATCAGCCTACTAGGCCTACTAGGCCAACATCAGCCTACTAGGCCAGACTAGGCCTACGTAGCCTAGTCTAAAAAGCGGCTGTCAATCAATATGGCATCATCCTCGGTCAGCATGAGGCCATCGCCCAGCCTCGTAAGAAATGAAGAGGACGCTGCGTCGTTCTGGTGGACGAAGTGCACTTTACGGTGCAGTGATGTGGTTATCATATGTACCTTTCGTTAATATCCGGGATCACCTCGTAGTCAAGAGCGCCGAGGCGTCGAAGAACCTTGTATGGCCCGAAGTATCGCCGAAGGAGTTTTTCGCTAAGCCCACGTCGGCGTATCGGCGTCCAGACCCAAACACGGTCGCCGGGCTGGTATTCCGCGAAGCGTCGTCGAAGATTGTAGCGACGGCTGTCGGTGCGCTGCTGGGTCTTGATGCGCAGGCGGGCGAGCTGTCGAGCTTCTTCGGCACGTTGTAAGTAAGCGGCGGCATCGAGGTTTTCTTCGTCGGTGACGTTGGGTAGCATGGCGTCGAGCGTCGTCGCCGGGCTCCTTCCGTAGACCAACTTGTACGGAGTCATCTGCGTCGTTTCTTGGACGGCCGTGTTGTATGCGAAGGTCACATACGGAAGGATGGCATCCCACGTCTTGTGTTCGACGTCGACATACATGGCCAACATGTCGGCGATGGTCTTGTTTAGCCGCTCGGTCAGGCCATTTGTCTGTGGGTGGTACGCTGTGGTCCGGCGGTGGCTTGTTTGGCTGTATCTCAGTATTGCCTGAGTTAGGTCAGCAGTAAACGCCGTACCTCTGTCGGTGATGAGAACTTCTGGGGCGCCATGACGCAGGACGATGTTCTCAACGAAGAACTTCGCTACCTCGGCGGCACTGCCTCTAGGGAGGGCCCTCGTCTCGGCGTAGCGGGTGAGGTAGTCTGTAGCTACGACGATCCATTTGTTTCCGGTATTGGACGTCGGGAACGGACCCAGTAAGTCCATCCCGATTTGCTGGAACGGCCGTCGAGGTGGCTCGATAGGCTGCAGAAGTCCGGCTGGCCTAGTGGGCGTTGTCTTGCGTCGCTGACAGTCCCGGCAGGTCTTCACGTAACGAGTGACGTCGGCGGAAAGGCGCGGCCAGTAGTACTTCTCCTGTATTCTTGCTAGCGTGCGAGAAACACCCAGGTGTCCAGCCGTCGGGTCGTCGTGCAGAGCCTGGAGGACCTCTGGCCGCAATGTCGAGGGTACCACGAGAAGGCTATCGGCTCGAAGCGGTGAGAAGTTCTTCTTTAGGAGAACACCGTTGCGCAAGAAAAATGACGCCAGTCCCCGCGTGAATACCTTCGGAACAACGGTGGTTCTGCCCTCGAGGTATTCCACAAGGCCCCTTAGTTCTGGATCCGTTCGCTGTCGTTCGGCGAAGTCGTCGGCACTTATGATTCCCAAGAAGGAGTCGTCCTCCTTGTCGTCCTGCGGCGGTGGGTCGACGGGGGCGCGAGACAGGCAGTCAGCGTCGGAGTGTTTCCTTCCGGACTTGTAAACGACGGTAATGTCGAATTCTTGAAGTCGTAGGCTCCACCGTGCGAGGCGACCTGAAGGGTCCTTCAAGTTAGCTAGCCAACACAATGCGTGGTGGTCGCTCACAACTTTGAAGGGCCTGCCGTAGAGGTAGGGGCGAAACTTGGATGCAGCCCAGATGATCGCTAGGCACTCCTTTTCTGTTGTGGAATAGTTCGTTTCTGCCTTTGATAGCGACCGGCTAGCATAACTGATGACCCTTTCCTGCCCGTCAGTCTTCTGCACAAGGACGGCGCCGAGTCCTACGCTGCTTGCGTCGGTGTGGATTTCCGTATCGGCGTATTCGTCGAAATGTGCTAGTATAGGAGGCATCTGAAGGCGTCGTTTCAGTTCTTCAAATGCTTCGATTTGCGCCGTTCCCACTTGAATGACACGTCGGTCTTCGTGAGGTGAGTTAGCGGTTCGGCGATTCGTGAAAATTCCTTGACAAAGCGCCTGTAGTAGGCGCACAAGCCGAGGAAAACGGCGCACGGCTTTCGTGTCGGTGGGGGGCGGGAAGGCAGCGATGGCAGCTGTTTTCCGCGGGTCTGGGCGAACACCACCCTTGCTGATCACGTGACCCAAAACAGCAGCTCCTCGTATGCAAAGCGCACTTTTCAGGCTTCAAGGTGAGGCCAGAAGTCTTGATTGCTTGTAGTACAGTGTCAAGGCGCCGGAGGTGTTCGTCGAAGCTTGAGGCAAACACAATGACGTCGTCCAAGTACACAAGGCAGGTCTGCCACTTAAGTCCAGCCAGCACGGTGTCCATAACGCGCTGGAACGTCGCAGGTGCCGAGCAAAGACCAAAGGGCATAACCTTGAACTCGAAGAGGCCGTCTGGTGTTATAAAGGCAGTCTTCTCTCGGTCTCTCTCGTCGACTTCGATTTGCCAATAGCCGGTCTTGAGGTCCATCGACGAAAAGTACCTCGCGTTGTAGAGTCGATCCAGGGTGTCGTCTATCCGTGGGAGAGGGTAGACGTCCTTCTTCGTGATTTTGTTCAGGCGGCGATAATC
This sequence comes from Rhipicephalus sanguineus, assembly GCF_013339695.2. Lineage (NCBI taxonomy): Eukaryota > Metazoa > Arthropoda > Arachnida > Ixodida > Ixodidae > Rhipicephalus > Rhipicephalus sanguineus. Next base: position 106,905,767 of record NC_051183.1, read on the forward strand.
GACGCAGAAGCGTAGTGTTCCGTCTTTCTTCTTCACTAACACCACGGGTGACGCCCATGGACTCTTCGACGGCTGGATGATGTCGTCGCGTAGCATTTCGTCGACTTGTTTCTTTATGGATTCGCGTTCTCGCGTTGAAACTCTGTACGGGCTCTGCCGGAGTGGCCTGGCATTTTCCTCTGTTATGATGCGATGTTTTGCGACTGGGGTCTGGCGGATTCTTGACGATGACGAAAAGCAGTCCCTGTATTTCAAGAGCAGGGTTTTGAGCTGTTCTTGTTTATGCTTCGGAAGGCTAGGATTAACGTCGAAAACTGGTTTAGAAGCTTGGTTCGTCGGTGTTGGCTCGGAAGAATCGGCGATGGCGAAAGCCATCGACGTAGCCGTGATTTCTTCGATGTAGGCGACTGTCGTGCCTTTGTTTACGTGCTTATACTCGTTGCTAAAATTTGTGAGCATCACTGTTGCTTTGCCTCCCCGCAACTCTGCTATTCCTCTTGCGACGCAAATCTCGCGGTTAATCAACTGGTGCTGGTCGCCTTCAATGACGCCTTCCAGGTCTGCTACTTTCTGAGAGCCGACGGAAATGATGACGCTGGAGCGAGGGGGAATGGTGACTTGGTCTTCCAGCACATTCAAGGCATGCTTCCCTGGCGGCGTGTACCGCGGTAATGCTTTTTCTGTAGATAGTGTTATCGACTTCAATCTGAGGTCGATGACTGCACCATGAAGGCCTAAGAAGTCCATACCAAGGATGACATCTCGGGAGCAATGCTGAAGGACTACAAAGCTTGCGGGATAAATCCTGTTGTTGATGGAGACCCTCGCTGTGCAGATTCCTGCCGGCGTTACTAGGTGACCTCCCGCTGTGCGGATTTCGGGCCTTCCCAGGCGGTCTTGACTTTCTTCAGCTTCGTCGCGAACGGTCCACTGATGACGGAATAGTCGGCTCCAGTATCGACGAGAGCGGTGACGTTGTGGCCGTCGATGAGAACGTCGAGGTCACTCGTTCGTCGCCTACCGTTTCGATTTGGTCGCGGCGTCGGATCACGGCTACGTCGGTTTGTCCCGCTGCTTCGTCGTTGTGTCGTCAGGTCTTCTTCGGGCCGTGAAGTTTCGACGTCAGGGCTTCGTTCGGCTTGCGGCGTGTTCTTTAGATGTCGTTGCGGCGTTGTCGTCGGCGGCGGAGGATCTTCGGTATTTCGTCGTACAGCAACCGCACCTCCATCGGTTGCTGCCCTTAGTTTTCCGGATACGGGCTAGGTGACCGGCCCCGAGTTGGGCCAGTGTATGGTCGGCGTTGGGGAGAGACGTAGCGGCCTGGTGACGGCGAACGGGAAGGTTGTCGGGGCGTCCATTGCGTTCCCGCGAGGTAGTCGGCGATGTCACGTGGTCTTTCCCCTCGCTGTGGACGCGGCGCGTCGATGGCGAATCCACGCAGTCCCATCTGTCGGTACTGGCAGCGGCGGTAAGTGTGGCCAGCTTCTCCGCAATGGTAACAGAGTGGGCGGTGGTCGGGGGCGCGCCAAACGTCGGTCTTCCTCGGCGTGTATCGTTGGCCGGCTGGCGGGCGGTGTGACGTCGGTGGCGGCGGCGGTGGTGCCTGGCGGCGGAACTATTGAGGCGGCGCGGCGTCTTGACTTGGGCGAGGAGGGGGGGCGTTGCGTCGGGCTGCAGCAGCATAGGTCACTGCTTGCAGCTGCGGCTGCGCTGACTCGGGGGTGCCCAGAGACTGCTGGATTTCCTCTCGGACGATGTCAGCGATCGACGCAACTTCAGGCTGTGGTGAGGGTAAGAGCTTGCGTAGTTCTTCCCGCACGATCGCTCGGATCGTTTCGCGCAGGTCGTCGGAGCCGACAGCATGAACAACTGGGTTGTCTTGAATCGATCGGCGATTATACTGCCGGTTGCGCATTTCCAACGTCTTCTCAATCGTCGTCGCCTCTGAGACGAACTCTTGGACTGTCGACGGTGGGTTCCGCATTAGCCCAGCGAAGAGCTCTTGCTTTATCCCTCGCATGAGCAAGCGGACTTTCTTGTCCTCGGGCATGGCTGGGTCGGCGTGTCGGAACAGCCTGCTCATCTCTTCCGCGTACAGCACCACGTTCTCGTTTGGAAGCTGCACACGGGTTTCCAGCAGAGCTTCGGCCCTCTCCTTGCGGACGACACTCGTGAATGTGGCAAGGAATCTTTTGCGAAAAATGTCCCACGTCGTGAGGCTTCGCTCTTGGTTCTCGAACCAAGTTCGGGCAGAGTCCTCCAAGGCGAAGTGGACGTGTCTTAACTTGTCTTCATCGGTCCATTCGTTAAAAATGGCGACGCGGTCGTACTTCTCCAGCCAACTTTCCGGGTCTTCAGCAGATGATCCGTGAAAGGTCGGTGGTTCCTTTGGGCGCTGTAGCAGCACGGGTGCAAGCGGCATGGTTGCTGTCATTGTCGCTGTTGTGTTGGTCATGGTCGGGGTCTTCCTGGTCTTGTCGGGTAAAGGCTGGTATTCTGGAGGTAGTCCTTGTGTCCTGCGGCTTGCTCGCTGTTCGGGGTAGGCGTCGATGTCTTCGTTGCGGCCCGGACTGGGTTCACGGCCTGACGGGGGCGACCGGAACATGAGCGAAGCAGCACCTCCACCAGATGTCACGTGGTCATGACGTCGACGGAGACAGCAGACGGCGTTTGCAGATTGAAACTGTTTATTTGGCCGAACTTGTGGCCGGGAAAATGAGAACTAGAACTACAGCAATACACGCTGTACAATGATAGCGGCGAACAGGGCGTCGTCCGTCGATCAACTGACAAGCGGTCAATCGCGTCGGCTTTTATACAGGCGGTATCGAACTTTCCAGCAATATCGCTGGTGGCGGCGTTATCTCTAGACAAAGCTGGAACGTTCGCGTGCGGGGCGCAATCTTAACAGAACGATCTACTATAGACGTGAAGCTTCTCGAACAATGCTTCGCGGACAGCGTCGAGCGTTGATAACCGTCCCTGCCGGTCAAACCCGAATACATCAAAACAAGACAAGAAGTGGGCGTGGCAATATTATCATCAAGGTGCTCGAAGAACAAGAGGAAGAAGACTTCTCCTTGGCGCGAGAACACGCTCAATGAGGTACAAATTGCTATGCTATACGCGGTTTTGCTTGCGTTACGCCAAGCTGCATGAGACGACAACATCATACGACAGCCCGGGCCCCTAATGTGCTCCGCACTTAAAACTACAAGAGCGAAGGAGAGAAGAGTGGTATGTGTGCAAGACACGCAGACAAAAGGGTTATTGTACCCAGAGGAACACCTGTAGGAAAGATTAAGTCAGTAAAGGGGCTGGACGCTTTGTGTTCTGGAAGACGGGGTGGGGCTGTGATAGAAAGGAAGCTGCAGTCCCGACGTCCCGTGCCTATTGGCTTAAGCTTTTGGTAGAAATCATCTTCAAGTAGGAAGCCAAGACGGCGCCGTAGTTGCTGCAGAAGGAGGAATGGTCTCAGAAGTATGGCCAGTAAGTAGAAAAAGGAAAGAGGAAAAGAACGAAAAGATGAAAGCAATAGGTGAAGGGAGAACTACTGGCGCAGAGGATGCATTCACGGAGAGCGAAGGAACGCGGTCGTTCGGAAACTACGTAAGACAAAGCGTGTGTATACTGTCACGAAGTGTACTAACGACACTATCTCTATATAAAGTAATGAGTACACATTTTCTATATGATACCATGTAAATATGTAGCCTCTGCATGTGTGCGCTTATGGTATACACCGTCTGCAGTATTGTTTCTGAAATAAATCAGTTGATCCTTCTATCCATCAAATCATATCATATCTTTCGACCAAATCACCTAAGAGAGAGTTTTTTTAGTACTCCTAAATACTCCAAAATTTGAAAAACAATTGCTCCTATGTATTATGCCTAGTTACCAATGGTAACAACATTAGCGTGAGAGCACTTATGTCTGGGCAATATCCTCAGATGAAGGCAATGCCAATATCGTATTATGCTTGCAACGATGTGTCATTCTTGCCGTCCGCAAGGATGAGAGTTCCAGTATCGTAAGTGGACAGGCATTGGTGGTTCATTGTTACGGTTCTTAAGGGAGGACTGTGCCCATACTCTATGTTGTCTGACAACTATGGGTCATTGTTGCCGTCCTTAAAGGGTGGCAATTCTAATATTACTTGTTGGCTGGCGACGATAGGCCATTACTGGCTCCATTACAAGAGGGCAGTTCCAATATTTCACTTTGGCTGGCAACAATGGCTCATTGTCGGCGTCCTCTTACGATGGCTCTGCGAATATCGCTTTTGTAATGGTTTGTCTGACAATCGTGGGCCATCATTTACTAACGTATAAACAATAGAGATGAACATTAATGTTCTTCTTGCGTAATAATGCAGCGGCTGGCATTCTTGAACAGGGTAATCAACTTTTCCTCGCATACCTAAAATGTTGTCAGTAGCGGGAATTCCCTTAGTGTGGAGATATAAAGCAAAAAATCATTCGCGTAAGTAAAAAAATAAAATATAATTTTTGTATTGCCATTTAATTGCAGCGAAAATATGCCAGCTACCATGATTTACGCGTTCATACGGAGACTATACACAGAGTCGTGCTCTTTTAGACACCACTGTTGTTCCTCCGCTTGACATGTAATGTATACGTGGCGTTCCATAATTTATAATACAAATATTTCTAATAATGACAAGCATATGCTACTTATATATTATCCACAAGTAAGCACTTGCGGCAAACGAGGTTGTAGTTGCAGTAGACTCTGTTCTTACGTCTGAAGCGGTAGACATTCATTGCGACTGGTGGGTAATGATACGTGAGGTCGAATAGTCCCATATAAGACATGTTATTCCTGCAATGCAGAACTGCACATAAGTAATACTTTTCTTAAAGTCACGGAAAACGTGGTACATGCTTAGAATACGCAGAAAATTGCAATTTCCACTGCACTGTTCGCGTTGAAAACAGCGATAGTGCGTCTGATTTGTGGTTTGGTCTCATATTTCCGCTTTAGATGAACAGTCTTGAATAAAAGTGAATACAAAAAAAGGAAGGGTCTTTTGTAAGCCATACGCGTTCATCTGCTATTTATTGATACACAATACGCAGATGCTGCCGCACCCCCTACAGCCAGTCGAAGTCCACACCTTTGTTTGTACATTAAGATATGCTTTGAGTGACATAACTTTAATTCGGGACCGCGTTCGTTTTCAATCACTCGCAACTTTACGTGTTTTTTGCTGCTCTTGTTTGTCGTTTCTCTTGGTACTGTACAAGAAATCACCCCCTCGCCCCCTCTTACTGTTAGTGCGTAGTGTCGCTGTCTTTTTGCTGCTGTTCAAGCTTGTCTTGCCCCTCCTCTTGCTGAGAGTGAGCACGTTTATTAAGGCGAAATGCCTTAGGGTCTAGGTGTGTCGGTGGCACATCCTCGTCTGCTGTCTCAGCGTGCATCGTTGTGACCCATTTGCTCGCTTGTATGGTCGTGTTCTGTCCATTTGCTTGAGCGCAAAAGAGGGCGCCACCGCCTCAGCACTCGCCATTTGGCAAGAGAGAGCGAACGGCGCGCGTTGACTATGGAAACGCTTTTTCTGCAATGAACGCTGAACTGCCAGCCCGCGAGCGACGAGAACGCGCCCCCGCCCGTGAGAGACAACGACGACGCAGGCAGTGTCTGCCAGCAAGTTTCTTGAAATAACTGGCTGCTCGCGGTGCACAACCATTCACCGCCCACCCCGTAGATACAGGCACTGTATTTTGACCGGCAATGTAGGGTCACTGGGAGATTTCTCTTGCGGATAGCTGAACAATAAAGATTCGAAGCGGGCACATTATTCAAAGGCGGACTTCGGCTCTCTGTGTCTAATCTTTCTTCTCTCTCTCATTGCCCATTAGCAGTGATCTTGCTGTGGGTAACACCTGCGAACACTGCATGCTTCGCCCCTCCACAGGTTTCATGTTAGTAGAGCTGAAACACCCTTCGCTACGTGCTCCGCCCCTCCCCAATTTTTTTTTCTGTGGATGCAGTGAACATTTTCTTCTTGTGATAGAACTGTTATCTCGCGCCACGCTCAGAGAGAACGTGTATAAATTCAGCGACGGTATAGACACCAGCCTGCGGAATAAACTAGTATAATTGAAAAACGACCTATTGGTTCTGATGTTAAAAACGTTCATTTTTATTACAGTCTTTTGAAATGGCAATGGTGTTAAACTCACAAGGGCAATCAAATGGCCATGTGGCTTGAATGTGTTTACTATTCACGACGCTGCAAAGATCGCACTTTTGCATGACCTACATACGCTGCTGCCAAGCCATTTTCTTGTCGTGTGATCGGATTGGTAATCATGCATGTTGGCGGGATGGGCGAAATTGCATACTGATACTGTCACGCCCGCATCTTCTTTTATTTTGATGTATTCCGGTTTGACCAGCAAAGGCCGTTATCAACGCTCGACGCTGACCGCACCGCAATGTTCGCGAAGCTTCGCGAGTGTAGTAGATCGTTTTGTTAAGATTGCACACAGGACGCGAATAGTCTAGATTATTCCAGTGCTTCCGCGACAACCATTGATACGACTGGAAAGTTTGATGCGTGATGTATGAAGCCGGCGCATCCCAGCCATGAGCAGTTGATCGACGGTCGACGCTCTGTTCGCCGCTATCAGTGCATACCGTGTGTATTCCTGTAAATTTAACCGGGCTTATCCTGCGAGCTTTGTAATCCTAAAAAACTGCTCCAGGGATGTGATACTCGGAACGGACTTCCCAAGTGACCACCGCGCCGTCACCGACCTGAGGTCTGTGTCGATAACACTAACCTCAGACAAAGCGCTCCCGTCCCACGCGACGCCAGGGAACCGAGCATTGAATGTGATAGAAGAGCATGTGACCGTTCCGCCGCGCTCCAGCGTCGTTATTTCCCTCGGCACCGAAAAACCTGCGAACCTTGAAGGCGTCATCGAGGGCGATCAGCACCTACTCCTGAACCGTGAAATTTGCGTCGCAAGAGGTGTAGCCGAGCTGCGTGACGGTAAAGCAAAGGTAGTGCTGACAAACTTCAGCCACGAATATAGGCACCTCAACATCGGTACGACGGTCGCCTACATCGACGAATGTGTGGCCCCCAGCAATGCTTTCGCCCTCTCCGATGCTGCCGAACCTGCTTCGACGAATCGAAGTCCCGAACTAGATTTCGACATAGCATTCGAGCATTCCGATGGTCAAACAAGACCAGCTCAAAACCCTGCCCCTGCAATACAAGGACTGCTTCTCGTCGTCGTCAAGAATTAGACAGACCCCAGTCGCGAAACATCGCATCATAAGAGAAGAAAGTGCCCGATCAATCCGTCAGAGCCCATACCGAGTTTCGACGCGAGAGCGCGAGGCTGTCAAGGAACAGGTCGACGAAATTCTACGCGACGACATCGACCAGCCGTCCAAGAGTCTGTGGGCGTCACCTCTGGTGTTAGTGAGGAAGAAGTATGGGACCCTACGTTTCTGCCTCGATTATCGACGCTTGAACAAAATCAGGGAAAAGGACGTGTACCCTCTCCCACGTATAGACGACGCCCTAGATCGACTCCACAACGCGAAGTGCTTTTCTTCGATGGACCTCAAGACCAGCTACTGGCAAATCGAAGTCGACGAGAGAGACCGAGAGAAGCCTGCCTTTATAACACCAGAAAACCTCTTCAAGTTCAAGGTCATGCCCTTTGGTCTTTTATCGGCACCTGCGACGTTCTAGCGTGTTATGAACACCATGCTGGCTGGATTGAAGAGGCAGACTTGCCTTGTGTACTTGGGCGACGTCATTGTATTTGCCTCAAGCTTCGGCGAAGACTTCCGGCGCTTTGACGCTGTACTACAAGCAATCAAAACCTCTGACCTCACCTTGAAGCCTGAAAAGTTCCGCTTTGCATACGAGGAGATATTGTTTTGTGGTCACGTGATCAGCAAGGGTGGTGTTCGCCCAGACCAGCGGAAAGCAGCTGCCATCGCTGCCTTCCCGCCACCCACCAACACGAAAGCCGTGCGCCGTTTTGTCGGCTTGTGCGCCTACTACAGACGCTTCGTCAAGGAATTTTCACGAATCGCCGAACCTCTAACTCAGCTGACGAAGACCGACATTCCATTCAAGTGGGAAACGGCGCAAATCGAAGCATTTGAAGAGCTGAAACAACGCCTTCAGATGCCATCCGTTACTAGCGCATATTGACGAATACGCCGATACGGAAATCCACACCAACGCAAGCAGCGTAGGACTTGGCGCAGTCTTTGTGCAGCGGACGGACGGACTGGAAAGGGTTATCAGTTATGCTAGCCGGTCGCTGTCTAAGGCAGAGTCCAACTATTCCACAACAGAAAAGGAGTACCTCGCCATCATCTGGTCTACGTCAATGTTTCGCCCCTACCTCTAAGGCAGGCCCTTCAAAGTTGTGAGCGACCATCACGCCTTGTGTTGGCTAGCTAACTTAAAGGACCCTTCAGGTCGCCTCGCACAGTGGAGCCTAAGACTTCAAGAATTCGACATTACCGCCCTGTACAAGTCCGGAAGGAAACACTCCTACGACGACTGCTTGTCGCGTGCCCCCATCGACCCACCACCGCCCGACGACCAGGATGAAGACAGTTTCTTGGGAGCCATAAGTGCCGACGACTTCGCCAAACGACAGCGAGCCGACCTGGAACTGAAGAGTCTAGTGGAATACCAGGCGGGCAGGACCGTCGTTGTCCCAAAAGTATTCAGGCGAGGATTGCCTTCATTTTCCTTGAAAAACAACGTTCTCGTAAAGAAGAACTTCTCTCCGGCCCGAGCCAGCTGCCTTATCGTCGTACCTTCGGGACTGCGACCAGAAATTTTGCATGCCCTGCACGACGACCCGACGGCTGGTCACATCGGACTTTCCGGCACACTCGCGCGAGTACAGGAAAAGTACTACTGACCGTACCTTGCCACCGACGTCACTCGCTACGTAAGGGCGTGCCGTGAATGTCAGCGACGGAAGACAACGCCCACAAGACCAGCAGGCTTCCTTTCAGCCGATCAAGCCTCCTCGCCGACCATTCCAGCAGATCGGGATGGACGTCCAAGGGCCGTTCCCAACGTCGACTTGGGGAAATAAATGGATCGTCGTGGCTACCGACTACCTCATCCGCTACGTCGAAACAAAAGCCCTGCCCAAAGGCAGTGCCGCTGATGTAGCCAAGTTCTTCGTTGAGAGCATCGTCCTTCCACATTGTGCCCCAGAGGTTCTCATCACCGACAGAGGTACAGCGTTAACGGCTGAGCTAACTCAGGCGATCTTGGAATATAGCCACAAAAGCCACCGCCGGACCACCGCGTACCACCCTCAGACCAATGGCCTGACCAAGCGTCTAAATAAGACCATCGTCTACATGCTGGCCATGTACGTCGACGTCGAACACCAGACGTGGGACGGCATGCTTCCGTACGTGACCTTCCTGTACAACACGGCCATGCAAGAAACGACGCAAAGGGCGCCGTACGAGCTGGTCTACGGAAGAAGCCCGGCAGCGACTCTCGACGCAATACTACCAACCGCCACCGACGAAGACGATCTCGACGTTGCGGCCTATTTGCAACGCACCGAAGAAGCTCGACAGCTCGCCTGCCTGCACATCAAGAACCAGCAGAGGGCCGACAGCCGTCGCTATAATCTTCGACGACGCCACATGGATTACCAACGCGGTGACCGTATGTGGGTCTGGACCCCGATACGCCGACGTGGGCTCAGTGAAAAACTTCTTCGGCGATACTTCGGGCCATACAATGTGCTTCGACGTCTCGGAGCTCTTGACTACGAGATCGTGCCGGATGGCATTACGGACTCCCAGCGACGCCGCGCACGACCTGAAGTCGTCCATGTCGAGCGCCTTAAACCGTTTTTTGCGCGTTAGCAAACCCGGGGACTCTACTTTTTCTTTGTTATTGTATTTCATTTGTTTATGCAATTGTTCTTTTTTTTTCGCTCTATGTTCTGTCGCAAGCATCGGGACGATGCCTTTTCAAAAGGGGGCAATGCCACGCCCGCTTTTTCTTTTATTTTGATGTATTCGGGTTTGACCAAGAAGGGCGGTTATCAATGCTCGACGCTGACCGCGCCGCAGTGTTCGAGAACCTTCGCGAGTGTACTAGGTCGTTTTGTTAAGATTGCACGCAGGACGCGAATAGTCTAGATTATTCCAGTGCTTGCGGGCAACCAGTGATAAGACTGGAAAGTTCGATGCCTGATGTATAAAAGACGGCGCATCCCAGCCATGAGCAGTTAATCGACGGTCGACGTTCTGTGCGCTGCTATCAGTGCATACCGTGTATATTGCTGTAAATTAACTTTCCGTTTCTCGGCCACAAGCTCGGCCAAATAAAGAGTATCAACTTGGACACGTCGCCGGTGGTCTTCGTCGACGCCACGACCACGTGACAATACAAATTATATTACAATTAGTTTAATATTTTAGGTTAGCACACTTCAAGTTTTATTTAAACAAGCTTCCTTAAAGAAGAAACCAACAATCAGTTTTGGTAAGAAACTAAAACCATTTCTAAAAAGCTGCCGACCTACCTCAAGCGGATACGTGGCTATTAACCGTTGTAACGTGAACGATAAAGAAGACAATGTGCTCTTGTTCTTCGTACCACGTGGAAGAGCAGCTACACAAGGAGTTGTGCTACGGTTTATTGTTAACCTATTTTTCTTTATGCATTTGGAGGCTTCATTTCAATAAAGGGAGGTCGACACTCATCGTAAGAGAGAATTGCAACGATGGCCCCTAGGTAGTCGCCTTCCAGCGAACCGTTTCATCGTACCGACATTTGCCTGCTCACCGTGGAATGGAATCATGGAGACGCATACAAACGATCGCAGTTAACGCGGCTTAATAACCACATCTAATGATCACTTAGCCAAGACAATGTTACGAAAGAGCAGCTTTGCAACTTGAGCGAACTGTCGGACGCGGTGAAGCAGTGGTTATGGTGCTTGGCGGCTGACCGGAAGGTAGCGCCAGCAATCCAGATAACTGAATCGGAACAGCGGTAGACTCCACGACGTCAATAAGGCCACCTATCTACTATCTGCATTCCGTTGTGCCGCCGACGTGGTATTGACGATTTCGGAAAGGATGAACTGTAATCTGCTACTGTGAAGTGCTGGACAAACAAAAACAGCATAGTATTTTGCAAAGCACGATGTCCCAATGGAGGCTCACATGAAGAGATCTATCAACATATAATCAGTTCGATCCCCGAACGTCCTCGAAGGAATTCGATGTCTCTATAACAGCAGGCTAACATCTCCAGCTCTTGATGTAAGCATTCCGCTATCTCTCTCTCTCTGTCCTGTATCAACGATACAGTACAGTGACCCACACTGTGCGGTGTTGCACGCCCTCAAATTTTGATGCATCCGAAAATAGTTAATCTTCACTCCTAGGCGCCACCCTCCTAAAATCGCTTCCTCACGATATTAGCCTCGACATTTAAGAACCCTGCGGCTGAAGGCGAGCATTATGCCGGTCGTTTCTAAAGGGAGAATCATATGTGTCGCATCGTGCGTTTGACTTTGAATAAACTTCAAGGCTGGAGTAAGTATCAAATACCTACGTATTTTGGCTTCTGTCTCACTTTCATCGTTGAATGCTACCGCAATATTTCATGTCAACCAGTTTGCGGTACACCTATTCATAAAAGATGTCAGAAGAAAACACAGATTGAGCACCTGCAAGTTTCAACGCAACAAGCAACTTCGAACATGCTAACATGCGAGGTAAATGTAGGTGCAGAGTTCTTATGGCGCCGTCGTGTTTTTGCGCTCATTGTCATATCAAACTATAATGGAAACCTACCAGTTTAGCTCCATGATGGTATACTTGGAACCACAAAACACGCCAAATACACAAGAAAGGAGGAGGAGACAAGTTAGCCTCCTCTACTTCTCCTTTCTTATGTATCTCGTGTTTTTTAAGTTTCCATGTACCTTCGTGGATCCGTACAAACGCGCCCAAGTATCTGTTTTTCAACCAATTTAGACAGTCTCAAAATGCCCGCCGTAATTTTTAGCAATGCTCGGCCACCCTTAAGTGCCGAAAGAAAAGGCTTACCAAAAAGATCCTGCGTTGGAACGATTAGACACTTTAAACTCGACCATGGTAGTGCGAAGCTCTATTGTTCGCATATGTTCACATGTTTGCGTTCTCTCCACGCAATAAATACCGGTGCAATTATTTTCTTTCGGATAAATATAGCTCCAAAAGAACAAGAAAAGCGGTTTCGATGTGTTGAGTACCTATAAGAAAAATGGAAAGTGCAATGTATGCTTCATAATTAACAACATATACGTGTCACAATACATTTAGGCGATGGAAAATGTTCTATGAACGAATATCGGCACGATATTTCTCTTCACCAGGGCAGCAAGAATTTTTTAACGCTTTTATTTCAGTTGCTACTTTTTTATGCATATAAGCTGCGAGGAAGAATGTCACTAACGCATAGTGACTACATCCTGTCGACAGTAGTATAATGTGTGTTTCGTAGTAGTGCCATGGAACGCTGCAAGACGTGCGTTTTTGGATTGCGCTCATCTGTGTCCTCTTCCAGTATGACCCCGCCATAGCCGCTTTAACTGTATAAACTCGAATGGCTTGTGCTACATAGCGACAAATGTGCATTTCTTGCAGTTTGCATGCGCATTTTAATTGGCGAAATATGAGGCTAACGACGCTGCATGCCCTAAGCGTTTTTACATATTCTCGTGTTTTCTTCCCTTCCTTGATTTTCGGCAAAACTTACATGAATCTACTTCACCTGTTCATGTTTGTTTGGCTGGGCGTCCACTAAGGTTCTAGCACCATATTTGACCTCCGAGACGACGAACCATACCAGGATATATTTTACAGTACGCGTTCACATTCCTGTAACACCTGGATAAGCAGCTGACATCGTGAAAGCAGTCGTAGGATGATCATTCAAAAGAGCACGGCACGTGAGCGAGGAGCAGAAATAAACCAGCGATTGCAAGTATCCGTCGGCCACGAAGAAACCCAAACCGAGCGAATGCAGGGCGTATGCAGTCACAAGGCACTGCGATAGCTTACGCCCTTGATTCATAGTTATGAGCACACCTAATTCGCAGCATGCCACCATATTTGCATCAAGCGTTGTGCGTTCTGTCGCAAGCGCACGGAAGCGGCATCCCTAGGGTGCCATGCCAGCAGACGCTACACCAAGCAAACGCGAAACTTCTGAAACTCAGCACATCGGAGGGCCTGTGTCACTTTCATTTTCTAGCCTGGAGATTTTCGCTGTTTTTATTGAAACATCCAGAACACCTTGCTCATGCAAGTATTCAATGTCTTCAGTACGTGCTGTGCAGACTGCGGAAGCCATTTTGTAAGGTATGTACGCTGTTACGTTCGTAAAAAACGTCCGCGTTGTTAGTACGCGTGAGTCGCAATTAACATGCAGCCTGCGAAAGAGTGAAATGTTTTCTTTTTGCCGCATATTACAAGTTGCGCTGAAACTTTTCTGAAAACTCAACATTTGAACATGCATCGCATAATTTAGTGCACGCTTTGTGGGTAGTTTCGTAAAAATTAATTTTTCGTCCACGAGCGCTCTTACGATCACGTGTCTGGCTCACAAAAGCGCGCAGTCAAAGAGTCTCACCTGCAGTATCGTTAATCGACACCTTTTGGGAGCTATATTGCCACGCCCACTTCTTGTTTTATTTCGATGTATTCGGGTTTGACCAGCAAGGACGGTTATCAGCGCTTGACGCTGACCGCGCCGCATTGTTCGAGAGGCTTCGCGATTGTAGTAGATCGCTTTGTTAAGATTGCACGCAGGACGCGAATAGTCTACATTATTCCAGAGTTTGCGCGACCACCAGTAATAAGACGGGAAAGTACGATGCGTGATGTATAAAGGACGGCGCGCCCTAGCCATGAACAGTTTTTCGACGGCCGACGCTCTGTTCGCCGCTATCTGTGTACGCTGTGTATCAGTGTATTGGTGTAGTCTGACTTTCAGTGTCCCGGTCACAAGTTCGGCCAAATAAAGAGTTTCATCTCGAAAGCGCTGACTCCTGCCTTCGTCGACGTCACGACCACGGGACAATATGCGCAATTTCAATTCAGTAACGATGATACTTTACAAGCGAGACTGCTACTCTTTGTTAAGCCGATATTAAAATGGGCGGAATCCCGCGGTGTTTTAATAAAGGTGCGCTGTACAACCACATGCTAAAAATTTATCTGTTTGAGCTAGCGCAACACATGCGTCTACGTAAAGGACATTGGCGCGAGTACTGTTTACTTACGTGTCAATGCTACATTTATTCTGGGCAGATGCCTTGTGTCCAGATAAATTAGGGGTCATCTAACACTGCAATGAAGGCACGAAGGTCTGGCCAGCTGATCAGTAACACCGTACCATTTGCTACATTTTGAAGAGGAAAGCTTGTGATCTTGAAGATGTGAATGCCCTCAAAAGCAGTAACGCTTATTACTACGTTGAAATACGCAAAGCACGCTGCTTTATTTTGCTTGAAAGCACAACCCCACACTAAATTTTCTCAAATGAGATTCTGCAAATTAGCGGGCACTAAGGGCACGCTTACACAAAGCTTGCGTCGGCCTTCAACGTAGCTACGTGTCACGCAGGTTAGGCTAGTAAAATGTAATAGGAGGGCATCAGCTGCAATACACGTAGTTAGTGTCCTTACTCGCGCATTTTCACTCGGCTCCAAGTTTTCTGTGTGAATTACAATTATCTACTGGCGGGGAATCTGAAAACACCACGCCGGCATGATTGCCGTGGAGCGTTCTGGTGGTCGCAGACAACGATAAATGATATCCTCCTTCTGCGCTCCTTGTTTCCGCATCCAAAGGTGGCGTTATGGGAGCTTTTAGGCGCGGAAGCGGCGTGAACAGGTACTTTTTCGCACTTTAAAGCCTCAGCGCTGCAGTTTGCCATGTCATGTTCACTTGGCGCTACAAATTGCAGCCATTGCAGCCAGCAAATTGCAGCCTCTGCAGCCAGCACATTACGGTCTAGGTGTGAGTATCCGTTTGGCCCGCCAGCAGCATGGGTGTGAGACTGGCGTTCTCTGGTGTATTGCCCGTCAAAAGTGATCCGTACGTGCTATGGATTGGAAGCCGGTGCCTTATGAGCTGACGCGACATGCACGGGCGACGACGCAGCAGTTGTAGTGGTCGACCATATACAGACTCATCGCAGCCTTGCACCTTTCCCACGCGTCCATCTCGTAATTGTCGGTAAAAGCGGCAACGGCGCTTGCCCTCATACAAATGGCCCCTACGTTCTTACTCTTTAAGCATTCGCATCACACTTCAGTGAGTGCTTATGAAGGATAATTGTTCGAGGCTTCTTCCTCTGTCAGACACAGCCAATTGAATCCAACATATAATTAAGCTCAGGAGACCCGAAGGTCGCGAGATCGAATCCCGCCGCTGCGGCTGCATTTTCGATGGAGGCGGAAATGTTTGAGGCCCGTGTACTTAGGTTTAGTTGCACGTGAAAGAATACCAGGTGGTAGAAATTTCTGGAGCCCTCTACTACGGCGTCCCTCATAATCAAGTCGGGGTTTTGGGACGTTAAACCCCAGATATTATTGTTTATTTATTAGGCATAGGAAAGTATATGGCACAGCATTAGTTGTTCTTAAATCATGTGTCGTAATTATGACATCAACTGACATGAAATAACATCGGCGAAAATATACTCTTTATGTCGTTGGGGCATGACCACACAACCTTGGAATTACGCGTAATTAATTTCAATTTATGTAATAATATTTACACTACACTTAAAAGCAAGAAATAATGTTATCTATGCTTTCCTTGACGTAATTGCCGTTGTATTCATTTGATTCACGGAGTGCTGGCACACCGTCGCGCCTACGACATGATTGGACAGTGTCCTGCCTTTGTTCTTCTGGCTTCTGACCTTTTCAAGCGAAGCTTGTATTGATTGACCTTTGCAGCTGTTGGTGTTCTAAAAAGCCGTTCTCACCGAGAGCTGGAGGGTGTGAATGAAAGAAATAATAAAGAGACAAAATAAATTTTATTTCCGGGGCTGGGACGCGAACCCGAGTCCCCGCAGTGTGAACGCTAGTGCCCTGAACACTAGGCCATGCGCCCATCCTCGGCCAATGTCGATTCAACTTACACATATGAATGCGTTCTACCGACTATTCAAAAAGCAATTAGGTAGCAGTGCACTTGCTGTGGGCGCTTCATTGCGCTATTTCGTGTTGGAAGACTAAAAGCGATCTTCTGGACAACGCGTGATGTCTGTATCAGGAATTGCACATTTCAGGGAAATTCGAACATCGGGAAAGTTCTATTCTTAAACCGCCTTTCCGTAAACACGTGACGATCATTTCGTTAGGCCGTTCTACAGGCTGAGGAACGCTAGGGAGCTATTCTCGATGTGTCGACATCGTGGTCTGTCCACTTCTGCCGCCGCTGATTAGCTGGAGTTCGGCGAGCAGCGCGCCCCCTTGTTTTCGGTTCTTTTTCCGCAATGTCATTTTCATGTCATGAAGCATTCACAACTCTCGACACAAATGCGAGAGACGGAATGCGTTACACCGCAACGAATGCAGCCCTTACAGATCCGCTTTTGAACCCACATCTCAGAGGTCGTGCATGAACTCTGATCACGTTAGCCCCACAATCACGTTTAATGCGGCCTCGCGCCTAACGCACCTGGAAGGTTGGTACGCATTTCCTGCATAGTTATCAAACATCCGAACACGTTCATATGCAAGTCCACACTTGTCAAGTGTGTTTACCTGTATTGTTACTGTACATTTCGTCAACTTTATTTTAAATGCGAAGCATTTCTTAGCGAACCTTTGGCACTGAGCGTTTCTATCTACGTATCTATATATCTATCTATCTAGCCGCCTAAGTCTGGGTGCTCTCATCATCTCGCCCGCTTAACTTGGTGTAGACCAAAATTGCTATGGGAGGGTAAGAGGGATTGACGAATATGACAGTGGGGTCATGACATGAATAACGTGAAAATCCTGACGCGTACGTCGTCAAACCCTTTCCTACAGACACGTGTGGCACATACCCGTTTACCACGGTGCGCTACGGGTATGCACCACAGGTGATTGACAGTTTATATCTACCCAGGGAAAGGCGAGAACAGACATTCGTAATTTAAATGCGAGAGCGTTTAGAAAAACCGACATCGGCAGCGTTGACCCGACGAATGGAAAGAATGAAATTAGGATCCCAGCAGGAATCGAACCCAAGCCTTCTGCGTGGCAATCAGGTATTCTACCACAGAGCCACGCGAGGTCTGTAAACTGGTTTGGAAAAACTGCCTATGCACGCGTAATATCGCGGCAACGTCAATTGTGGTTGTGGTGCTTCTATCTAATTTTACAAGAAAGCAATAAACACTACATGACACTCCTACGATGTGTACCCCTACGATACAGGCGTCATATTAGATTACCGTCTGTGGTTCCAGTGTTGGCTCCGCTGTTATAGCAGTATAATAAACATTACATTTGAATTCCTATGATTCAGCAAGCTATATTGAAGCATTGCTCGACCCCGGAGGGATACACTAACGAAAGTTACGTATGATATTCACATCACCGCACCGTAAACTGCACTTAGTCCGCCAGAACGACGCAGTGTCCTCTTCATTTCATACGAGGCTGGTCGATGGCCTGATGCTGACCGAGGATGATGCCAGATTAATTGACAGGCGCTTTGTAGACTAGGCTACGTCGGCCACGTACAACCAGGTAGTCTACGAATACGACAAACGCCATCCAATTATGTTGGTCTACGTAGCACGTACCATCTAGGTCTACGTAGCACTATACCTCACCAACGCGAAGGCTCACTTCAGGTTCCGACATGTCGCCGTCTCTATCGACAGACAATTTGTCGACGAAATGACCGAGGCATCCACGAATTCCAACACCCGCAACTATAACTCATTCCTCACTACACATGGACCCCTCGTCACCGTGATAACGACCACATCGATAACAAGTCATGACCAGCTGCTGGTGCTCACTGACCACGGTGATGATGACCTTGTTCAAGAAGTGTCAAGATCCTCTTCCACACATACACACGGGTTGATGAAACGTGCGTGCGTTCTGCATCATAAGAGACAAGTATAAGCAATACATATGAGCTTGCCGCTTATGGTGTTGGTAATACCCACGTTGCCGTTGGCAGCGTTACCGAACTGTAAACAGCTAGTTATATAGCACATATGCGGCTCTTCAATATATATGAGTGCGTATGAAATTTATGCAAATCTTTATAGTCATTTTGTAACGTTTCACTGAGTAAAAAAGAATTACGCCACAGTCACCTTCCCGCCGCACGCTTCGCATAACATCGACTCCCACGGTACGCGGGATCTGCCGAATTTTTAGGCTGAGAATGTACTGGCGGGTTCGGTGCGTCGGAGCGGCCAAGAGCGTTGGGACGTCACATCTCACCGCCTTTTCGAGTCGAGTAAAGGAGTGCGCTCCGCCGAAGTGGATATGTCGACATGGTGGACACGTCGAGAATAGCTCCCCTGAAAAGAACATGAAAGACGCCACGCCAATTCGTCCCGAAAACAGCAGTCCGGGGACGGCCGCTATCTATAAAGAAAAGAAAGCAAGAAAGAAACAAAGCAAGAAATAAATGAAGAAAGAAAGAATGGAAGAAAGGAAAACAAAGCGCCTCTACCCCTCATGGCGGCAAGCAAGCGCTTCGCTTTCGCAGGCGAGTGGCAGCTTGCCCCCACTTACCACCAACAAAACGGCGTGGCGTTAAATGAGGATATGTATCTCTAAAAGCCAGCCACGTTTATAAAACTGCATTTCCTTGCTAACTGAGCGCGTTTAATTCAGTAGCCATCTACATCAACGTATTCGTCTGTGCCGACATCCGGCTTCCCGCTTCTTCATGTCTACTCGTTTCTGTTGCAATATGAAGCAAAAATGTGCTTTTAGTTTCAATTCAAATTCAACTTCGCATACCAATTTGCAAACAGTGATAGAAGCCTCTGGAAGACGGTCATTTTGTAATCCCATTTCCGGCAATCAATATTAACCGGCATTGTAACAAACGTTGTGAAATGCGAATAGTTTTTATTGAACCAAATATCGTTTCTATCTATCTATCTATCTATCTATCTATCTATCTATCTATCTATCTATCTATCTATCTATCTATCTATCTATCTATCTATCTATCTATCTATCTATCTATCTGTCTGTCTGTCTATCTATCTATCTATCTATCTATCTATCTATCTATCTATCTATCTATCTATCTATCTATCTATCTATCTATCTATCTATCTATCTATCTATCTATCTATCTATCTATCTATCTCCACTTCAAAGTAATTTTAAGGTGCTTCAGCTTGCTTTAATATACCTATACGATTTCTGCATGTTTCAGGAATCTGCAATGGGCACATTTCTGCAAATATGTTTCCAGGAATCTGCAATGAGCAGATTTCAGGAATCACATATTTAGGATTGCAGGAGCGCATATGGCAGGAGTCTGTTAGGTGCTGATTGCAGCAATCGCTTGTTCAGGATGGCAGGATTGCACGTATGTCACATATACCTGAGAATATAAGCGGCAGTATCATACCAGGTAGCAGATGAGGTCTACAAAATGTCCATTTTCGCGGTACACGGGATAAAAAAAAATTCTAAATCGATTTCGACGTTTTAAATACGCCACAATAAGGATAAGCGAATAAATGGGCAAAACGACGTACTTTATACCTTTTGGGCCACCTGAGATGTAGCTCTCGTACCATATAGAGGAATGCGACGAAAGTTGACACGTTAACAACGCGGGCACACCAAGTAGGCTGTGCATGTCGATCTCACGTCACATGACCACTGGGAGCCGTGACGGAGCCACGGAAAAGGAATTCTTTCTCCAGAGTGACTATATGTAAAGAGACTCCGCACAGACATCTTGTTTTAGTTGAGGATGTAACGTCCAAGAAACTTTCTACGCTCTGGAGATCTGTGATCGTTCTTGGGGGGATGTGTTATAGGTCTAAATTTATTATATTGCACTCAATACTGCAGTTACAAAATAACACTTGGGATAATAAATCATAATGAGTGGGAATAAAGCACAGTATAGTGAGGTGCTAATAATGTAAGCGTCTGGCTTATTTACTTTTAGGTCGCCCGTTTTACATAAATCCATGCAATATGCAAAAGTTGAGTGCTTGTTTCTGATAAAACTTCTCAAAATAGCTTATCAACGTTTTTTTTTTCGAGACAAATTATGCATAGACCAAAGGCCAAGGCCGGCCCGACCAGACCCGGCCCCTCGAGTCCGCCCCATGAATCTCGGCCCCGACCTTGAGCCCGCAGCTTCAGAGTGGAGCCCGGCCCGGGCTCGCCGTCAAAACTATTTTACCCAGCACGGCCTTGGTTTCCGGGTAGGCCCGAGCACATGCAGAAATGTAGTTTATATAATACCAACCCACTCTTTGAAAATCTTAACGCGACAGAGTTCCGGGGTTTTTACGCCCCAAACCAACGATATGATTGCGAGGGACGCCGTAGAGGCGGGCTCCGGAAATTTAGACCATCTGGAGTACTTTTAAGTGCACTGACATCGCACAGTGCATAGGCATCTAGCATTACGCCTACATCGAAATGCGACCGGTGCGGCAGGGATCGAACCCGCGGACTTCTGGTAAGCAACGAGCACCTTACAGCTACACCACCGCGGCGGACAACGCGACAGCGTGAAGGGGCCCATGTTGCAGGAAATGCAGTACCGGCGGCGGCGTTGTCGATGCGAGAAATATCCCGATGGAAGCAAGGAATACAAATGAAGGATGTCTCCCCTGCGTCTTCTCTGGACCCAAATAAAGTTTGCATCATCATCATCATCATCATGGAGTCGGAATCGAACCCAGTCATTATACATGACAGTCTAATATTCAACCAAAGAGGCACGACAGCGCTTATAACTAAATGTCAGGACAACGCCTGTTGTGGTTGCAGCGCCGGTTATCCGCTTTTGTATTAATTTAGTAAACATTACATATGTACACTTATGACTACGCAAGCTATATCCGTGCTTTGAGCGAACACGCCTAAGAGCAGGACGTACGCACGTCATCGCACCGAGTGTGCACAGTGGCGATAAAACTGACATCTGTACTTTAACGTGAGTGCCGTTGTTAGGCCGGACCATGAGCCGGTTATCCGGCCACTGTTCATGCCACTGCACTCGGCGTGTCTGGTAAACCCACCACATGCGTGCAACTATTCAATCTACACAATGGCGTCGATCCACCTCGTAACGTCTGGCTCAGAGCAAAACAAAAAAAAACGCTGACATAGGCCATTCGCTGACAGCTCCGCTTGAAACTGATTCCCACAATGCATGCGGTGTGCCTCATTTAAAACAAATGGGTGCTAAGGTATGAATCTTACCTCATATAGATTGAGGGCTACAGTTGGAGGATCATTTGATGACTCGACTACGCAGTTTAAACCAAAAATTACAAGTGCTGCAACATGTATGCGATTCATCATTATAGTATCGATATGTTTCATAGGCAGCCGAAGTTCTGTTTAACCTTTCCTCTTTGGTAGATTCTCTTTGCGTTTGAGGTTAGCGGTAACGTCGCTCTGTGAACCAGTGACTTATGAAGAGTACTTTTTTTTCATATTTGCAAGCATATATAGATTACAACAGCCTTGATGGTCCTATCTTGCGCAACTGTTGGTTTTCATGCTTAAGAAATTGTTTTACAGCGACCCTTTGTCACATTTACAATTCGGTAACATCTACATTGAGGGTCCTAAAAAAAGGGAAAAGCTGCCGGAACCGAATAATAAATACCATTCTTGCATATTTTAAAAGTTCGCAATCATGTGACAAAGGCAGAAGGGGTGATCACACATGCCTTTTTATTATTTCTCGAAACCCGACTGGCCGATGCAAATGTGAACATCTGTAGTAAGAAAAAGAAATCTCGTTGGTCGTGTGGAAATCGAATATATATTCTATTCTTGTATATTTTCAAGGCTTGAAAACATCTTAAATCGCCTATAGGGGCGATTGCACAATGCTTATCTATGAGTTATAGGAATGCGACAGACCGATGCATATGTGAAGATCTGTAGCGAAAAAAAAAAGTAGCGTTGGTCTTTGACATCACTTGGTAATGTTATATGCAGCCATTGTTTTCTCATTCACGAGCCAACTGTTTCGTTTTATTTTTCTTATGTTGAGGCCTGGCGACCGAATCATAGTGTTTTGAAGGGTATGTTGTGTTAATTCTGTTAGTTTACTGGATGACTTGTTTTTGTCGGGCATGATCGGTCTCAAGGCTGGGAAGTTTTCAGCACCTTATATTTGTTTGTTTTTTTCTGCCCTGATTAGCATAAATATTTCGCCAATCTTCTCGGTCGGCTTCCTCACCGCGTAAAAATCATGTATTCGTTAGAACGAAACCTCCATTGGTATCTAGTATAGATGACTAACTTCTCGAACAGATATATTCCTTCTTAAGAAGGAGCGAGAGTTGGGTGAGTTGGAACGGATTCTTTATAAAAAACATGGTGCCACAGGAAAAATGGCGCTTGTGTTGGCGCTTGTGTTAGTGGGGTGAAATTCTTGTCGTTCCTTTCTCTCGCCCCATTTTCTTAATATTAACGCTTTTTTTTCCTCCTGAATTCATTGTAGTGCAAAAGAACATGGACAGAAGAGAGAACTGCCATCTCTCTGTGTTCCTTTAGGCTAGAACGGCCTTAGTATGTGTCAACTAACTCAACCACCCTGATGAAATCAACAGCCAATAAGGCCAAGGAAGTCATTCGCGATATTATTTCAAGATTAAAATTATAGGAGACGTGCAATGGAATAAGTGGGGATGAAAAAAAAACAACTTTCCACAGGCAAGAAATGAACCTACAACCTTCGCATAACGGGTCCGATGCTTTACGGATAGGACTACGACGGCGGTCGGCGCCGTCTACTTTACGTACCTTATTGGGTATTATTCCGCGTGTTATCTTGGATAAGATAGCCAGAGCCACTGACCAGTTTAATTCCTTTCGATTCATGTTATAATTAGTGGCGTACAGCTCAGATCTACAATATCCCCTACGACTTCCTTGGCATCATTGCTAGTTGGTCTCATTAGGCCATGTAACAAAAACACGAGCTCTTAATCTATACTTCTTATTTCGTTCTTTTATGGCGAGGGTCTTATACCGGCAGTCTTCATGACTTCAGGTAGCATGCGAGTATTTATTGGTCAGCTGACAGCCCATAAGACCCTGTGCCACTGTACGCAAGCTGGCAGAAAAGGGCGGTAAATATTGCCACCATGGCTACACTGTATCGGTAATATGCTCGTAAAGTAAATGGGATGGACAAACGACTGCCATCGTAGCCATCGACTGCCATCGACTGCCATCAAACGACTGCCATCGACTGCCATCGATTGAGCGTGCGACATCGTACGCGCGGCGTACGAGGCTTGAGGGCGCAGGGGGCAAACGAGCAATCATTGCGCATGCTCCGCCCACATCCGGCCCCTCGGGATGCACGCTAGGAAGACATCGTGTCATTTCTATTGAGTACAAAACAAACAGCCTTACACAGCCGTCCTTATTTCTATAGCAACATTGTCAATAAAACTATGCCTTCTCGAGCGACAATCACTGCAACAACCCGCATTCAATTAAGGCTCTGAGCGTAGAGCATGGCACGGTCGACGCTGTCGCTGGCGCCGTTCGCCGTCAGACGCGAGCTCATCATAGAGCGCTTATTTTTGCCAACACGATTACGACTTTTACTCGTAATCTGACACGTTTACATCTGCAGGAGGGAATGGATGGATGGCTGGACGTTCTGAGCGTCCACTTAAGAAAAAAAACACTTTTCCTTAAGTTCGCCTAATGCCTTGTATACTTCGTATAAATAGATCTTAGTATAGTAAAAAAAACAAATTCACAGCACAGCTCTGGGCCCTTTACAGCAGAATGACCTTATTTTTCTCACCATTTATTTTTGTCCTTTCTCTCTCCTTTGTGCCACCAATATTCTAATCGTCTCTTACTTATTTCTATCACAGACGTGTTCAGCTTTCCATTGTTGCCCCAGAAACTCAAGGCTTCAAGTAGGTTCGTGCCCAAACATACACCTGTTTGGATATCACCACATTCAATGGAATCATCCTCCATCGTTTTCTTAGCTAGCCCACAGCATGTACATTTTTGTTCTTTACTAAATATCGCTTTATAAATGCTCGTTCTAAGGCAACCCGACCTCGCTTCAAACAGTAAAGTGCTTCCCTTGCAATTATTATAAAGTGCCTCCCTCGTTATTTCGTGTTTGCCCGTTCAGTAATTACTTGGAGTCGTTTTTTGCATCGCTGCTATCTAATAAATTCTGTCCGCCTCTACAACTTTTTGCTTAACACTTTGTTTTGCATATGGCTTACACTGCCAGCTGTATACTTGCTGGTGAGTCGCCTAGTTCTTTTTCTCCATTGCATGTTAACGCTGTTCCTATACAATTACCGGAACCCCTTCTCTGCCCATCTACTCTCTTTCGTATTCCTTTAAAATCTCTTCAAACCTTATTTTGCTCTGAGCTTCCCTCACATCAAAGCTTGGCCATCCCATATCGCCTTTTAAAGCCCCATTTGTCGTCTTCACGTGAACGCCCATCGCGAGGCGTCCTACACTCCCCCGATTCTCATCCAGTCACGATTGCACCTCTATCTTCATGCACACCACTCAGTCCCCAAGTGTAAGCCCCAGAATCATTGCACCATTCCAGCGAACTCGAAGCACCGCGTACCTATTGTTTCCCCATGACGCTCTGAGCTTTTTCGATGCAGCATTCCTCTTTCCCTTTACTGCTCAGACATTTATATGTACCTCAGTTTATCTCTCGCCCTCATTTACGAACACTCTGAGTTACTTGTATTCGCTTACTCTCGGTATTTCTTGGCGTTGTAGTAACACCACCTCATCACTGGGATCACTGAATACCATCAATCCACATTTTCTTACACAAAATTCGTTTCCTAGTGCTCCACCTTCCCATCCGCATATATCCACGAGCCGCTGTATACCACCCCGACTGTCCGCAAGTTAAACAACATCGTCAGCATAAAATAAACCTGGAAGCTGCTGCTCCGTCATGATACCGTCCGGTTTGTGTGCTAAATTTATACCGATGTTGCTACCCTCTAGAGCTTTTTTCACCCCTACCTGGTACAGCATGAATACTAGCGGAGAAGGGGGCATGCCTCTCTCAGCACATTTCTAATATCCATGTTTTCTTTGCTACTTATTCTTTCCCAACCTAAGCAAACTGTATTTTCTCGGCGTATCTCCTATAAAATCTGCATGCAGTCGTTGTTTGTGACCACTCCATTCAATATTGCTACGCCACATACTATCACATAAAATTTCCTGACTAATGTTCTGATATGAAGGAGTGATGTCTAGGAAGGCCACGTGCAAGGGCCTGTTTTCTATATTAGATAATAAATGCGAGGCATTTCTTGCGAACCTAAGGCACTTGTATTGTTACTATCTATCTATCTATCTATCTATCTATCTATCTATCTATCTATCTATCTATCTATCTATCTATCTATCTATCTATCTATCTATCTATCTATCTATCTATCTATCTATCTATCTATCCGCCCACGTCTGGCTGCTTTCATGGTCGTCCTCCTAACTTGTAATGTACCAAAATTGGCATAGCAGGCGATCAGTGTATGGCGAACATGATTCACTGGTCATGACATGAATGATGCCAAGGTTCTTGCATAGTACCGATGTAATTGTAAGCTCTCTATACGAGCGAATGTTATCGTTTTCTCCCTTGCCTTTATAGATTAAGTTCATTCTGCTTTTCCGCCAACTGTCCGCTATTTGTCTGTCCTGTACGCATTTTTCTACCGCTTTCAACCGTGCTCCTCTAGTGTTATATCCCAGTACGTTAAAGAGGCTGACGGGAAGCCCATCTAAAGCCGGAGCAGAGCGCTTTGGATTTTTCCTTCAGCCTTCTTCCAGTTGAAATTCTCAAGTACTAGCTCTTCTTCAGTTGCGCTATCCTTCATACTTTTCTTGATCAAGGAAATCCCTGGATGATCTTGTTAAACTAATCGTCTGTTATCTTAGGGATGTAACCTTGCGCTTTGCACCCTTGCAATAGATTTTCTCCTTCATCTGAAATATGTCGTTGCATTGTGACATAGTTCCTACCTAGCGCTTTTATGTGGCTTCGAATACCTTAGGCGCGGCCTGTTTTTTGTAAATTTCTGTCGCCCAACGTTCACTTTCACATTTAATTTTTGCTTCGACCAATACCTCTACAATGAAGCTTTTCTTTAAATATATATTCCACCTATTGTACACTTCGTCCTGCGGCCACTTCTCCTTTTTTCCTTATCTATGCTCCCGTGATGCTTCACGTCGCTTCCCGATAGCTTCCTGGATTTCCTTGTTACACCTGATTTCGGCTCTCTCTTTCCAGCAAATAGATTTCTGCTATTTCCTTATTTATTTCGCCATAAACTATAAGAGCTCATCATACCCCCAGTCCTTGCGTAATATTTTACCCACTTCTCGACTCATGCGGCTATATTTCTTATTTGTTTGTCATTTAAACACGAGGTGCCAAACTTCGATTATGTGCTCCTATTTCCAGTTTTATATCTCATTTCTAATGTTATGCGTTTATGATCACTACCAACACTGTTAACTCCTCGCCATCTGTTCACATTACTCTCAGTTTGTGGTAAATTACTTCTGTCATGAGACAATGTTGGATGGCCTGTTTCCGACTTCCCACATTATCTGCCCATCACACTTAGGCCCCGTGTTAACTACCTCAAGACTATGTCGG
This sequence comes from Rhipicephalus sanguineus, assembly GCF_013339695.2. Taxonomy (NCBI): domain Eukaryota; kingdom Metazoa; phylum Arthropoda; class Arachnida; order Ixodida; family Ixodidae; genus Rhipicephalus; species Rhipicephalus sanguineus. The sequence goes on from NC_051183.1 coordinate 106,932,716, forward strand.
TCGCAGAGATCTAGCAATAACTTCCCCCTTTGTATCTTAATCTCTAACATGATGATTTAGGCCCCATAAATTCCTTAATATTCATGCTTATGCAATTCGCCGCTTCCTGATTCTTTTCTCTGCAGTTATTCTCCGTCTACAAGTAAGCTACCCCTAGCCACGTTTTCTTTCCACCTACTGTGCCCAAAACACAGAGGTGCTCTGAACACCACTACTTCGCTACAACCCATTTATTTCTTGAAATCGAGTTCCTTGAAATGGAAACTCTCAGAACTGCCTCCTTCGAAACCGTTCCAACTTTCAAAAAGACCTGCATGGCCCGAGTAGGCCTTTGCAAGACCGTTTGGAATATCGCCAAGGCGCAACACTGTGATATGTTTGGGTGAGATCAGCCGCCATCGACAGCATTTGACCAATACAGAGAGATATGACAAAACAAGCCAGGAAACCACGAAAACAAGAAAAGAAGCGAGAAACTGATTCGTGCGTTGACTATATGGCAGGTTGCTATTAAGTAAATTGTTCAGGTACATCTTCTTTTTGAACAAAAGCTGAAAGAAACTTCTTTTTCACTCTATAACTCTCAATATCTTGGAATAAATGTTTGTTACATTTGCCCCATTATCAAAACAACTCGAAAAAAACAGAAGGGTGTTTTATACCATAATAAACCAAACTTCAGTACAAAGTTATTAAACTATAATGACGTGCGTATGTGGAATAGTTCTGACTTTTTTGGCAGTTTTTTTTAAACATGATGACAAAAATTACTTGCTTTACTTAAAATATTGCAAAACTGTCAACACTTGAAATAGAATTTTAATTGTAGCTCCATTGCAAGAAGAGACACCGAAGAATAAAACAAACAAACCCGAAATCTTTACATATTAAAGTTTCAGAGAAAATGGTTCAGAGAAAATGCAATGACCTTTGTCTGGAAAATATCTTTCTGTGGTTTTTCCATGACGCAATACAAGCAAATGCGCAACCTCTACTGATGAAAAATTTGTTTCACATACGCCACGAAAAGGCCCGCTTTTATGCGATAATGCAAGGTCATTCATGTCAATTGTGCTTCCCCCGACGTAAGTTGCCCGCTTTGTTGATTTCGATCTCTTGAACAAGACAAACGAAGAAAACGCGAAGAAGGTAGGTAGACAGAGGATTTTTCACAGAAAAAGTGCCTCTGTACGGACAACATGCACCGTGTGACGCACACTAGCTTCACTTATATTGTCTGCAATAAACGAGCTCATGACGCAGATAATCCTGCGCCGGGCTAAAAATAAAACCAATAAATGTATGAAATGAATCAAACCTCAGCGGTGTAGGCAATGTGTGAGAAACCAGAGGTAATGTAAGGGGCGAAAACATTTTGTCTTGTTTGGGCAGAGTCTCCTACAGACACTAAACCTGTGCTAGAGCATTACGATCGATTGTTGATAAATGCGTGAAATATACATGATTTGACGGCAACGTTCTGCAGACCAAATTTGAAGCAAGTGGAAGTGTTATAATAAATTGCAGCGTACATTAAGGAAACAATTGAACTTAAAACGCCAATATTAACTACTTATTGCACTGTCAATCAAGCTGCATTTCTTCATAGACCAAATTGAACAACCCACTTAAATTACATGCGATATTAACTGCTCACAGTGAGCATTTGTAAAAAGGAGAACAAAGTAACTCGACATTCCGGCAAGGGCCCCATGCCCAACGTGGCGTTAAACACGGAACTGCCTGCAATAAACCCATCATGTCTAGCAAAATATTTCAACCAAATGTCAGATTAAGAATATTTTGGCTACTAGAATGCTTAATTTATCTAATAATTTTGGTCTCTTTCTTGCCAATATAATGTACAGACATCGCAAAAGTAAGGCTCCTCTCCAAATGAGGGCACCATGTAGCAAAGGGCTGCAAGACCACGATAATATCTCGGTCGTAAACAAAGTCCGTTCATGGACGTTGTTTACCACCGTTATATTTACCACCGCTATTCGTTTACAGGATATGTACGTACAGTGAGCGAACGTAGCGTCCGGTCGCCGCGATGCTGTATCCCTAGACAAGCTTCTTGCGTTAAAGGCAGGAAATTCCTGAGAGCGCACTATATGTCTAACCTCTTCTGTATAAATAAATGGGGAATACCAGAATGAAGCCTCAAATAGGTGATCGCGCTGCCGCATCATTACAGAAGTAACCGTTGTTGTGTGGACGCTCTTATTGCTATTGGAAAGTAATTTCTTAAAAATTTTAAAGAAATAGGCGCCTACGGCAACTAGTGTGCGCCGTCAGCAAGATACGTTTTTTTTGTTTGTAAGTTCTTAAAAATTTCATGATTGTAATTGCTGCAGCGGCGTCGCACTCTTCGTTTATCTCTCTCCTCGGCGAGCAATTTCCCGCTACTTTCTTCACTTATTTTTTAATCTTCTACATTCATTGATTGGCGCTAAGACAAACATGAGCATCATCAGCATACGCCATAGGCGTGCATTCTTTTTTACCCTGTTTCCTACCGTTCACTTTCCATTCCTGCGAACTTACCAGTAACTACAGAACCAAAAAGTGTCTATGCCACAGCCTAAGACGGTATGCTAACTTGTTCCTTGACCTAATTTCCTTGGCCACTTGTACGCGCATTCTACAATAGCGTATCATATGCCATTTTCCACCCACGTCTGATGGAAATGAACATCAGGCGGACAAGAAGCATTATGCAACAAAATACAAAAAAGGTACATAAAAAAAACAGGAATAATATACTACAAAGTAACAGTCAAAAATCATACGTAAAACACAACAGGAATACAAAAATCTGTAAATCGAGAAATTAAAAGCAAATATTAAGTAAAAGCGGCAAAAAATACAATGCTGCAGCCACTACAAAAAAAAAAGACACGAAAGAATGCCGTATTGTCCGATTTCAATTTAAATGCAATGATTCGATTGTCTGAAAACTATTTTTATACCTTTTTTTGGAAGGACACACTATCCTTCGCTAGGCTTTTTCCATGATGCAAAAGATCAAAACGCGCGACCTACGCCTATTCTAAACTTGTGATGGGCACGTAAGTTTATATTTTTACGAAAAAAAGTAAAATAGAGCATGCAATGTGCGCAGCCCCTGACGTTAAGTGCACGCGTAGGTTGATTTTGTTCTGTGCTGCAGGTACAACAAAGGCGACACCATCAAATAGGTGGTTTAATTTGACTTGTTTCCGGGGAACAGGGTGGGGGAGGGGATTCTAGAAATAGCTCATCTATACGAAGGCCTCCTATTATTGTGTATGTAAAAGGCAGGTCAGTGAAACGGCCACTATGCGGCAGCTGTGATTTGAACAATGTACAAGAATAAGCCTCCAAAGTATGACGTGAATAATGTAGTGTCGCTTGGACGAATTTTAATGTCAGCGACAAACAAGTGTTCCACCCGTTTTGAACAGATCTACTACAGAAGCTAGAGAAACACGAAGATTTGCGGTTTTTTTCTAAACGGATACAAGATAACCCTTACAAAAATCAATTTAGGCAGTGTGCAGATTGTCTGAAGGCTTCTTGGAGACGAATTTGTGTTTATGTAGAGTTAGTATTTTGTCTAAATAATATCTATTGGCAATATATAGATAACAGTCGACAAATTGCGTGTTACTTTTCGTCTAATTGTATTCTATATATATTCTATAAACAAGACTAAAAACACGTAAGTTATAATTTGTATAATTGTTTTCTATAGATTGTCTGTAAGCAAAAGTAAAAAAAAAACGGTTGTTACCTTTTCTCTAATTGCATTCTATACTGTCTACAAACAAAAGTACAGAAAGCGTATTTTTCTCCTTTTCTATATTCGGTCTACATAATCTATAGACAAAAAACAATTTCGCATATTTGTTTTGTCTAATCCAAGACTAGATTCTCTAAAGAAAAATCAATAAGATGTCTAATTTTATTTGTCTAAGCGTAGTTCATAGAAGGCCTATAAGAAAAAAGCGAATAAGTTTTTGCTCCATTTGTCTAATCCCAGGCTCTTTACTAAGAATGTCTTATTACTTGTTTGTTTCGTTTTCAATACCTAATATATTGACTGTCTAAGACCGAAGTTAAGGTGGGTTTAACTACAGCACTGATTGTTGTAGGGCCAGTTGGCATATACTGATCGTGATACAGCGCGCCGAGATTGGACACAAAAACGAAAAGAAGCACACAAACACAGCGCTAACAACTGAGTTTATTATCACTATACAAGCAATAAATAGGAAAACATATCTCACGTCACTGCACCAGCAAAGCGAAACGCCCCCTATCAGGTGTTTCCCCGGTACACTCGAGCAATACTTTCCTTTGTTCTTCACTATAAGTACAAGCAACCGCCACGGTGGTCTAATGTTTGTGGTGCTCGACTGCTGACCCGAAGGTCGCGGGATCGAGTCCCGGCCGCGGCGGCCGCATTTTCGGTGGACGCAAGAATGCTTGAGGCCCGTGTACTTAGATTTAGGTGCACGTTAAAGAACCACAGGCGGTGGAAATTTCCGGAGTCCTCCAATATGGGGTCCCTAGTAATTATATCGTGGTTTTGGAACGTCAAACCCCCAACAATTATTATTACCATAAGTACAAGCGTTAGTTTCGCCGACAATTCAAGGCGAGCAAACAAGCCGGCGCAAAGCACGCAAAGATGCGGTGCGCAAGCGCCTCATCGGCTGTTCGGGAGCACGACTTGTAAGGATATTTCAAACAGTGCTCACAACTGTAAACCATGCAGTATCCAAAATAGTGCGCGCAGGTTCGATATTTGGGAAACGGCAACACCTAACTCCTGCTTTGCAATCTGTTGCCGTTGCAATTTTGATCAGATATGCGATCCTTTATGCTTATGATGCAGACTTCTGCTCTTCACGGCGTAACTTCCCAAATCAATTTTGAGTGACGAGCGTGCTACTACTTTCTGTTATGTATTTACGCTGGCATGTGTGGATTACCTATTGTATGACAAGTGCTTGTCAAAAAAGCTTGCACTCCACAACACTTTGTAGTTAACACTCGCATTGTCGCGGTTGAAAATGCGTACTGGAAACAGCATCTCGCCCAGCGTCATTATTACGGGCATTTCTTCCTAAATCTCGTTGAATCGTTGGTAGCCTTGCAATATCATTTACATTTGTGAATTCTGTCCAGCTGACTTCTACAAAAACAGCTAGCATGACCTTATATATAGCAAATTATACGCAGCAGCAGCCAAGGTTCTGTCTTAATATGGTGGCGCCAATAAGCATTAGTTTACATAAAAACGAAACAACTTCGATACTACTGTTGGCAGAGTGTGCTTACCTTAAGAAGGTTAAGGTCTTCTTCAGAATTTGTTTTAACATATTGGGCTTCACAGTTGGAAATGAAGGTAGCAACGGGTGAAAGCAATGCCGAGTGTACTAAGTTCCAAGCGAAATAATTCATTTCCTCTGCAAGTTCGCAATGTTTCTTTCACTCTTTCGGAGGCTTGTTCTTATAGGTGCACAAAGAAGCGCAATAACTGCTCGCGCTGTGCATTTCATCATTTTCCTGTTTACCCCTAAATTATGTCAGTATCACAATGGGCAAAGTCCAGAGAACCGCTTGTTCTCGTTTCTTTAACGGTAAACAGGGCATCTGCACAAGTTCTTCCTGTTTGAAATACCCATCACTTCTAGCTGCCCGCAATTTTCCTTAAGGAGACAACCTGAAAGACGTTAAGGTAATCACTTTCTTGATTAAAGTAATCTCTTCCCGCGTACAATATTTAGACATTGCCGTGAGATTGTACCGCAACGAAGTACGCATGGCTTATTGTGTAAGTGCACGCGCTTGAATATCCCATTATTATACCAGCGACTGTTGTATTGTCGTGTTAGAGAGCTCGTTATTTTTGCAAACTAACCTTTTATTCTCCGTAAAGCATGGAATTCTGCAAGGAGAATAATCCTGCCTTCCTAATGTCATAGCACTGAATTAGTCAGAGCACTAAACAGTGATTTGTAATTTAGGGCAAGCTTCGCATGCATGATATGCAAAGAGAAAAGGTGATACATGACTATTTCAAGAGGAACCATGGTTGTAGACCTCAGAATTTTTTAGACGCGAAGCATCTTATAGCGGAGTTCAAACCGGTAGTGGTGGTGGTGGTGGTGGCGTGCGGCGTGACCACCCTTACTGCACATGCGCATACCCTCTCCAGACACCTCCTCTTTACTCCTACTCTCCCTTTTCCTTCTCTCCCATTTCCTTCTCCCCTCTCCCTCTCCACTCTTCCTCGGAAACGTGGGCTAGACATTCCGAAATTCTCTCCTGCGCAACGCCGCGACAAGCGCCAGCGCATGCGCGTCTCCTCCCCTTCTCTCGCTCCTCTCCTACGCTCTCCACCTCTCGCGGGCCCGTTGACCGCGTTCCCCGCTCGCCCTGTGAGAATTAACGGCCAGGCTAGAGGGAAGACACGACGCGCGTAGCGTTCCTCTTCGCGTTCCACGACGCGAGGTCGGTAGCATGCACGATGACGGTAGCATGCCCAGCGAACGCCAACGGTACGCGATCGTGCAAGTGCTCCGGCTTCGCATCGCCTCGTGGTCCTCTTTAGTGGGAGATGGTGTAATATTTAGAGTATATGCTGAAGTATTAACGCGATAGCGTTAGACAGCTCGTGTCACAGAAATTCCGCCGTCGGTATCGGGACCGTTGGTTGTGAGTGAAAAATTGTCAGTGAGCGAAAAATCGAGAAAGAAGCAAATAAAATAAAGATTAAAATATTCGGTCCTATTAAGGATCGAACCCGGTCCGTTTGCGTGGCAAGCAGGTGTCCTACCACAAAGCCACGATGTTACTTGCAGCTGCTTCGGAAAAAAAACACTACATAAATGCAATGTAGGGGAATGAGTCTCCTTAACGCATTTAGTTCGACAGGCGTCACGACGAAAGCGAGCCCATTCGGCGATTTGTAGGCGCATTTGGGAGGCCATCAAACTACGTCGAAAAAGGCCAGGATAGTGCAGCCATCGCCGCTAAAAACACACACGAACTTTCAAACAGCTGTTAAAAATGGACACTATGTCCATCTAGCTGAAAACTGTCAAGCCAATGCGCCTTTCCAGAGGAGGCGTTGATCAAGCAACAGCAAACGCTAGATAATGTGCTGCCATCTGTGAGGCATTGTGAGACTCTTCATGGCCTCCGAGACGGCAAGCACGCGGCGTGTATCGTGGAGGCCATGCGACTCTTGCTTTAGATCAAAAACCTGTATGTACCATTCTCGCGCGTGTGTGTCTGTGTGCGTGTGTGTGTAACAATACACATTGATAAGTATGCACTTAGCGGTTGAAGTGCGCACTAGGGGCCGGATTTCGCTATTGCGTTCAACTCTTAAAGGCGAAGCTTAAGGGTCCCCTAATTTTTGTTATACCACTTGGCACAATGTGTCACTTCAGGAAGTAATGGTATATTTTGGAAGTTTTTCTGTCCCACGACAAAAAAAAAAACATCGTCTGTCTAACTCTCTTCTCCATACGTTGTCGTGGCGCACCTATTTAGATGTCGCGATCGGCATGCAAGCTATCATCATGACACTGCATCATTCACAGAAAAATGGCGAGCGCCGAGTGTTCAAGAACAATCAATCAAGCCAGATTCCGATTATTTTATTATGAGCACAAACGCTTTTTTACGTATTTCTTGTTTCGTTTCGTCCTTTCAGCCGGTGTGCGCTGTCATAGGCAATAATGATCTACAAACTACCCTACTGATAATCCTGGGTTGGTAGATGCTGGAATTGTTGGCGGATACAGTGGAAACAATAGTGGACAAGGTGGAAAGAATAGTGGATGTGGTGGAAGCTGTGGTGGTCATAATGGCTGATGATGGCGAGAGTGGAAAAAATGGTGGCAGATGGTAGTGGTAGTGGCGAGCTTCTTTTGGTGTAAAGTGGAAAATGCTGGCTGATAGTGGCGATGCAAAACATGTTTTGGTGGATGGCTTGGTGAACACGCTGGATGACTGTGTCATGATGGAAGCATGGTGGATGATGGTGGCATGATAGAAGTGCACGTGGCATTATGTGAAATCACTGTCATTTTAAACGTCTTGTTATGAGCAGAAAAATATGTTTTGAGTTCAAAGGAGCCAACGCCGATCATTACGCTTACTAGCACGTTTTTTTATTCATGCGGCGTCAATAACCACAACCAGTTTTGTGGAGCACAGCAGCCGTGAATGTTTACATTTTGCGCACGTACTTATCAGATTTACATCCGCGATATGTTGCTGTATTGTGATGTTTAAAAGTCAAGAGGGGGTGTCGGTTTGAACAGCGACAGTAACTGTGTTAAATCGCCGCGAAGTTTTCGAGAAGTAAATGAGCTCTGATGGCGCAAAGGCCCCTTCCAGCTAGTAGACCGGAAAACAGCCGCCGCTTGATACCGCCTCGCTAGAAACGCTACTGGCCATTCTTGCACACTGACTTACCTCAGTGGTAATTTAAGGTAACAGTGAGAATGCATGCGAAGCTAAAATGCACAAATGCTTACCTACCACATGTGTCCAGGTAAGCCCCACTAAGTATGACTTCCACCATCATATTCTACCACCATGATTTCCGCCAAATGTTAGGCATAGCGTACCGATCGAGTCCGTCTAACTGTCAGCGGCGCTTCTGGGTTTCATGATACACGAGTGCGCCGAGTACGAATGACTTTAAAGCACATCTGTGGCATCGGATAACCAAAATGATGCATTTTTTCTTGTACACGGTGTCCGCACAAGAAGCGATGAGCATCGATGCGACGCGCTTCCAGCAAACGCCTCCGGGCACCAACCGCCGCCTGTCGCACTCGCCGGCACTTCTCTGACTTGTAAGCGAGAACATAGACTTGTCAATTCGTACGCCTTACTGAACCTATATCATGACATATTTTTCGCGCACACTGCACTCTTTTTTTGGCCCATCTGTTATGTAGTTGCAGCTAACAATTGAGCGTCAGATCAGTGAGGTGGCACGGCTGCGCTGAAGTTGCGCGAAAAAACAACACAATACTCAATCAATTGTACGCGCGTATTTATCGAATGAGATTAGAGTCGACATAAAGACTCTGCGCATGTCGCCCTTTGGAAAAACCGAGAAATGGCTAATAAACTTGGCAGTAACAGCCGGTAAACTATACCCGCTCCTCGATCGACTTGATATTTTTTTAAAGTTACGTTGTGAATTGTAAAAGAAAGCTAGCGCTATTGCCATTATGGACGTCCCATTCGGTACCGGCAGTAGTTTGCGTTTAATACCTATGCAAATTTCAGTGGAAGGTGAAGATCGCGTCTGTTTCGAATATGAGACATACAAAGCAGAAGTCAAACGGTGTATTAGTACGTTGAGTAGTCATACTAGAAAAATCGAGACATGTGTCAGCGTGGCGTAGTGGTAAACTACTCGGCTGAGGATCGAATGGTGGCTCGTTCGACTCCTAGTCGCGGAAGTATTTGTTTTCATACGGATTTTTTTTTGTACTACAGTCGAAACCCGCGATAACGATATCCCGAGGGAACGAAATTCTCACCACAACGAAATATTTTCGGAGCACCGGCGAACGCCCATAGGAGCCAATGCATTTCTTAACTTGCGACTACGAAAGATATTCGTACCGAAGTCCCTCATAAACGAAATTTTTGAAACCCGAGTGCGCAAATAATCTACCCTCGCAACATGAACTACATTCGAAAACTGCTGAAATGCATTCACGCTACACTTAAATTCTGCAAAACTATCGCTGCAGCGCACTTGAGAAGCAGCCGCCATCATTGTTTACAAAAAAAAACATAAAGCTGGCGAAAATGATGATGATGATGGCTTGCCGAGCACTTGCTCGTTATCGCGGACTAGGTAGCCAAATCCACATTCCTCATGGAGTTTCGTTCGCTGGCTGGTCTCTGTGCTTGGCTTTGCCGGCTTTGCGCGCACATGGTCGCGTGTGTGGAGCCATTTGTGGAGCGTTTGGTTGGTCGCTTGGTGCAACGTGAACTGTGTGATGCAATTGCTTCGTCCGATTTCGCTGCCTGCGAAGATGCCGCCTCCAACGAAAAGCGGAAGTTCATCACGCTGGGAGGTAAACTGCAATCATCAGTAAGTGGAAAAGGGCAGGAAAAAATAGACATCGCCGAAGAATTCGGCGTTGCGTGCAGCTCGCTGTCCACGATTCTGCGCTGATCCGCGCTGATCCAGTGGGCGGAAGAAGGTTCGCTGTAGGCGCACTTGATAACGGTACTAGTGAGAGCGTAGTGCCGCCGTCACTGACCAGTGCATGGGGCGAACTTTGTGACGTGGCAAACGAGATTCCCGATCGAGAGGCATGAAATTGCTGCATGTTAAGGCCCGCCAAAGCAAACTTACTGACTTTGGAAAAAAATGTGTTTTTGTAATTCCATGTTTTCTGCCGCATTCTCGCGCCAAAAAATTCCCGCAAGAGCGAAAATTTTGTGCTTTCCCCGCCGATTCGTTATTGCGGATTCAACTGTAATGCTTTCTACATCGCCTTCTATTAAATTATTATGTGTGACAGTAGGCACGATGGTCCTGACGCTGTAGAGCCGTTTTACGCTCCTTTATTCTCCAGCACCCATCATACGCCAGCATCCAGCATACATCATAATCCACTATAATGATGGCTGATGGAATCCACCATTCCACATGGTGGATAAATTTTCAGAAGGGTATGCCACCAGTACATTTCGAGCACTGTCACTCATTGTCAGAACAAGAGCAGCTTTGCTTCGGCGAGAGTAGCCGGGGCTATACCGAATGTTTTCAATGGAAAAGCGTTACACCAAAAAAGTGACAAGGTTTGAAGCCCCAGAAAAGACAGAAGTTCAAGGGAAGATGGAAACTTCATGACGTAAAAAAAATACTTGAGCACGGAGTGTCGCTGGCTCCAGCGACATTCCGTGTTTGAACAATTTTCCATCTCTTCAAGACTTTCAAACGCTCCACGCGGAACCAATGGCGGCAGCAAGCTTCATGGTGTTTTGGCTGGGTAATTTCTATGGCGCCGATGCAAGTAGGCTTCGCAATGATTCGCGTCAGGTTTGGCAGCCCTTGTCCAGCTTTCTTCGCATCGGATGCACGTTGTCGGTGGCAACAAAGCATGCACAGCAAAAGTAGTGGACACACTCGAATATGGCAGCAGCAATAGCTGCGCCAGTTCACCTGGAAAGCAATGTTTCAGGGTGGGGGCGTGCGACCTTAGTAGGAACAATGACGACTACCAAATGTATGCAGTGATGGTTACAAGATGCGTCGTCGTTCCACAAACGTACACTTAGCATCAGAGTTTAGGGACACTAGGTTCGAATAAACGCTGAATTTTCCAGTGATTATGACTATATTCGGGTGAACTGCGCAGTACATGTATTAGCGCGTTTAGAAGAGCCCGGAAATCTAAATTCAAGGCCTCCTGCCCAAGCAGTGGGAATATTCAGCTTTTTCTATTGTCTCGCAGTTTGACGGTGACAGTACATAATGACAAACAGGTACAGCGGCAAACAGCGAATATTTGACCGACAAGTCAATCGCTGTACCAAGTGCTTTGCCAGTCTCTTGTCATAGACGCATGAGTGTCTATATTTTGGTCGCATGCTACAATTCTCACTCTTCAACCGCCCACCTTCTCTGGGGATGGGCACCGCGTTTCAGTGGTAAATAAAGTGTCCCTGCACGGACTCATAAATGATATGCAAGAGCACAGGTGGAAGAGGTGCTAGCTTGTATCTCTATGAGTGTGGCAAGTTGATCGGCAAGCATATTGCTCTTGTACGCGTTCGCCCAGTCAAGCAGCGTTCTAAATGTTAGATGGATGCATGCATATGCGTGGGAGAGACTAAAATACAGCAATAACAAAACTTTTGTTGCTATGCGAAGTCGCACTGCGCCTATCACCACGTCAAGTGAGGCTCGGAATATACCTGTTTCTTGTACTTTTCATTGATGACCTCTTCACACGTAAGTAGTACCACGTAGCTTGCTGCGTTCAACATGTCTTTACCAGGGAACAAATAACCGGATTCCACGAAGGCGAAAATGGCGCGCCAGACTTACAGGCGTCGGAATAAAGTACAAGGCACGAACCCTCCATGTGTGGTTTGCAAGAGTTCATTGTATTATGAATATAGTGAGCGTTCCATATGACGTCGCGGTACACTGCAGTATTTGAAAATAATGATAGCACCAGTATTAGAGGGAGAAAAATATGCCGTGTTTCGTAGAACCAACACGTGGTCTTACTTGCTAAAAGAAGAGGCCGGCTCAAAAGACTGCACAGGGCGTATACACACCTGCGGCAATACAAAGGGAAAACAGGTAGAAATGTGTGATAACTTTCCTAAGGCTGATTGTCGAATAAGCTGAAGATAAAATAGGAATCATTGTTCTGAGATGGAATGACGTCAGAGTTGCACTTTGCTTACACTTTATTCGCCCGCTCATATTCTTCCATATTGTACGTACAGGATCCAGTCCGATACAGAAGTGACATGGCGGTAAATCGTAAGTAAGTTTTTGTGTTGGTAGGAAATAAA
>NC_051183.1:106945394-106985393 GCF_013339695.2 Rhipicephalus sanguineus
CAGCGCTAGCAACAAAACGAAGGAAGGACGCAAACTTGTACCTGTCATTTCGGACTTTTTTAACAGCAGATCTGTTTAAGCTTGAGGTTCGGCAAGCGTTGCTCAGAAAAGCTTGCCCAGCTTCCTCGCACGCTAAGAGAGGGGAAACCTAATATAGCATAGCCTAGAGCGCATAGCATAACCATGCATTGTGTGGTATAGCAAGGGGGTGAGAACTGAAAGTGAGGGTGAGGAGGACAGAAAGGAGGAGGGTGGAAGGTGATGCATGGCATTAGAGAGGTGAGGATGACTGATATGAGGGTGAAGCACAGACATTTAAAAAAATTGGCCGCGTATCTGCGTGCTACGCTGCAAATGCCGCCGAAAGACGATAGACGAGCGCTGCGTTAGAGTTACTCTATATGCTACCTATAGGTAGGTAGCACATACAGCAACTCTACGCTGCGTGAGATATGGGCCCCATCTGGCATACGTCGGGAAAATGAGCTTGTGCAGAGGGTTTCCTTCCTTCGTGGTAGGGGGCGTTCGTCGCCGTGATAGCATGGCATTTTCAGCGCAGCTTAGGAAACTAGGGTCTTTAGAATTACGTATCTATGTATTTTCTGGTAAAGGAACACACCACCTAATACTTATGTAGTGATGCTGCGCCTGAGATATGCGTAATGTTTGCTTTTTGATCGACAATGTACACACGTTTGAACCTACACACCAGTTCAAGATGGCTGGCCCTTGGGCGAGTGGTTCAACATTGGCCAGGTGGCTGAATCGGGTGACAGACATACAAACAGAAAGACAGACAGACAGGACAAAATTTCTGCGTTCAAGTTCCCCAAGAAAGACTATAGTTTTTAAAAGTTAATAAACAGTTAGTAAACACATGTACTTACAAGTTCCGAGTGTTCTTACCACGTTCATGGCGTCCTTTTACAAGCCAGCAGCTTGTAAAACTCGTAAATTTTGCCGTTATTAAACAGCCAAGCTTTCTTAGTGTTTTTAAATAGGCAACCACTAAGTCACCTATGTGACCAGATGCTTCGTAGATGATGTCGCATATGATGCCGTTAATAGTGACGGTCTTATGCAAAATTTAGAGAAACTTTGATTTTCTTGATTTCGTTGGAATAACCATTTCGTAATACTTCACGACATACATATATGCAAATATAAGGACGCAAGATAAAAGACAGAAAGCATCCGTTAGTCTTCTAAATTCTATGGCTGCTAACCGGTACAAGGTGTGCTATCCTAAAGTAGGAGCATGAATAGCCTTCAAGCTGCTTTTAGAGTAGACTTCGGAGTACAGCGGTATTCACACGAAAGCAAATCCGCGGAGAATAAAGACGGAGCTGAGTGTCGTCAGCTGGCTGGAAGAATGCCCCTCTAATGCCCCACGCTCACACGGACGAACAGCCCCTAGACTCACATAGACTAGATCAAGGCCTCTTCAACTCTCTCCTCACCAGCGCGCTACGTCCCAATATTTGTCCTACTCAACAAAACCACTTGCGCCGCAGCCATCGCTTTGCTCATTTCACCTCGCCTCCTCAGCAGGACATTCCGTCGTCGTCGCAAGTTTCACGTGGTGCGCACGTTTTCGATTTCTTGATGTGCGTTTTTTTTTTCTCTGAATTTTCACTTGCGCTGTGGATTTGTCGGCGAGTGACACTACGTGAAGTGAACCGCTGTGGAAGTTTCATCATGTGAGACATTCTTTTGGCCACACCTGTCGTGCGCTTCCAGCGACATGGACCGCTCTTGCGTACCCGGTTGTAATGTAAATTACGACCATGGACCAAAGGTTCAGGCGTTTTCATTTCCGAGGGACGGTGACCGCATGATTAGTGGCGGCGAGCGATTCCAACGAAAGATTGCACTCCAAGGGCACATTCGAATGTAAGTAGGCAAACAGAAGTAACAATTACAAATAACGAGTGCATATGTTCATGGTTTTGTCCTCACGTAGATAGTTACGTGTGCTTCAGTGCTTAGACGATAGTGTATTAGAATTAGTAATAGTACAGCGGGAACAACTTGTTGTACAGTTCTTACGTCAAATTGTATACAAACGTCAATTAATGCATTCACTGCACAGAGAAGTTTGAGTTAATATTTTTATTTCTCTGTTGTTGTAAAGCCGCAGTGAGTCGATGAATCCGTGGTAATTTTAGGGCACCACTTTCACACTGACAATTTATTTATTATGTTTCCTTAAAAACAGGTATACATGAGCTTCACTTCCATACAAGTGACTTCGTCACAACGTTGATCCGCTGCGATGAAACTTCAGGAAGAAGGCTCGAAGTTCAAAGTGATAGAGTTCGCAGGGGGGTGGTGGGTGTGGGGTAGATGCTATGCCCACAGATTCCCCAACTGCCAAGCTTGCTTACCGAGAACTCCTGCTCGTCTCGTGTCTCAAGTGTCCAAGCAAGCAAGGATGGATATCGCATGTCCCCTTTAAAAAACTTGGAAGACGCTTGATCTTCGCATTCAAGACTCGAATAGGGTAGCGCAATACCCGTGCGCTTCGCCTTCTCAATTGCTAATCGAGCTTCGGTTCTCGATGCATGTCTCAACCGTGCCGTAAGGAAATAAACGACTGCGCGCGTAACATTGGCGTTCCAAAGTGTCCTAGAATGCCTACTGCAAGTACAGTTGCACTACGCCATAATTGTACGATTTGGCCTTGTACGATTTAGCGAAGGGCCCACCACGCGTCCGTGAGGCAACACGCTAGCCTACGCAGCTGTCCACTTTGTTGATGCTTTTGCTGCTGGTGATGATTAAATATGCCTGAGCGCTTTGTATTAGGTGCGCCTTTAAAACGCCCACTCGTAGCGCAATTCGCATGTTTTCACGCTTGGCGTTATTCCACGCTTCTGCCACGCAATATTACATGCGTTTAGGAGACTCCTTCCACTGCGCGACATTCATGTAGTGTTTTCTTTCGAAGCAGTTTCGGGAAATAGCGTGGCTCTGTAGTCGAACACCTGCTTGCCACGCAGACGGTCTATGGATTCGGTTCTCACTCGGACCCGAAGAGTTTTATTATTAAGTTCATTTACATATTTGTCGACTTTTCGGTCACGGACAAGATGTCTATCTTTCGCTCACAACCAACGATGCCGTAAAGACGTCCGATGCCGACGCTGACATAGGAATTTATGCGAAACGAGCTCTTAAACGCTCTCGCGTAAAAAGCTGTGGCGATCAGTATGCTGCGCCGTTCTTTTTCTGGAGGATAGGACATGGAAGTGGAAAATATGTACATGATCAGAGACATTTCCCGAGGTGGCTTGAAATTTCCTCAGCCGTCTCCCGTTCGCACGGTACTAATAAAAAGACTTGCTGTCGAAAATCTTAGAAGTGGAAGCTTTGCGAGAGATTTCCTTTCTTACTCGAATCAACGGAGTGTTGTTCGATCAACGACAATGTCTGCGCTCAGAGACTAAACATAAATTGAGACATGCTCCTATGGACACTCATCAGAAAATGTGGTGCGCTTAACAGTGAATGCAGCGACAAGCACACTGTTCAACAAATTTTGCAAAGGGAAAACCAATGCAGTGCAGTATGACGCCCAGAAAAAAGCTGCCGTGCGCAAATCAAATACATTAAAAAGCCGTCAACTGTGTGTGAGGTGTAGTACATTTTTATTAAAGTGAAGCGTGCTCCTTGTATTCGCTCCTTTTTTCGGAATACATTAGACATTACACAAAAAGAGCTTGCTTGACATGCTGTTTACAGGTGTTAAGGAGATAAAAAAAGTTTACTGAGTGTATATCAAAGTGTGTGTGATTGAATATAGGAAACGTTCGATTTTCAACCGTACACACGAAAGTATGACCAAGCAGCGCTCCACTTTTCTCAAAGCGAGTCAATGCTTTTTGTAATTCCTGCTGAAAAATTACCAAATTAGTCGGTCTTGCTAAGTGCCTACACAAAATTCTAGGTTTCATTAAATTAGTTTTCCTCCGTGCGCACCTCCAACTCTATAAGTAGACGTGATTGTTGGCAGTATGCAAAGCCGCGAAGGGAGCGGTGCGGGCAAATACCTTGACGTCACGATGGGCATGGAGAGGTCTTGAGCTCAGTGTTACCAGACTGCTCTGGTGTCTTGTACCACCACACGTTTCACCAGCTGCGGACGACGACGAAAGTACAAGCGTGCTTCATGAGTGCGTGCCTGGAAGGAACGGCCAAGCGTGAGATTATGATTTTTCAGGCGTGCCTTTCGCAGAGTGCGCGTAAAAGTCTCGTTCGCACCTTTTAAGCCTGAAATGCCGACATCGCTGTGCCATTTGGTTAGGTTGCAAGCAGTATTTCACGTCATTTTGCTGTGGCAAATCCGGTCTGACCAAAAGTGCCATTATTTGCGAGATTTCCTTTCCTCCTGCTAAACCAACTGAGCACACACTATCGGATCTGTCAACTACGGTTCTAATCAGTAAGGTTTTGGTGAATTAGTCAAGTAATAGGAATTCAGGTGCAGTATCTTCCGAAGTTGATCTGCTATGTATTAACGAAGAATTGCAGGTACCATAACTGTATGTATGTTTGTTTTTCACTAGAACGGACGATATTGTATAGACCGCTGCTGTCTTCACCACGCACACTCCGTCGTGAATGTAGCGGAAAACATGAAATCCTAGTTCCGCGATCGTATAGTGAGAAATGAGGCACCAGCCACGCTTCCGACGGCGTGTCTAAACAATATTTTAAAAGCATATGCATAATATGGGAACATATTGTCAACTTGCATGAGTCGACACTGAGGTATGCACTGATTTTGTGTTCAATACCAATAATCTCGCTACTTTAACTTCAACATTGTTGTTAGTTATTGCGCTGAAATTACGTGTCCTAGTCGGAGTCTTCAGTATGAGAATTATGTAGTCATCGAGAGCAAGCGGCGCTTCATCAAATATCTAGAAAACTCTGTACGAGCGCATTACTTATTGCTTGCAATCATCAATATGCTACAAAATTCGCCTTTATGCTTTTTTTTCTCGCTATGTTGTTATTTCAGGAAAACTGCCGACGTTAGGCTTAGCCGGACTCAAGGAGACGAGCAATGTCAAAATGGCTACCAATACCATCACATTAAACAAACGTTACTCTCAGTGATCTGTATTATGGGCCATAATTGTGGGAGCGCTCTACCATCTGCTTGAAAATTAGCTCACGCATCATTCTTCAAGTCCAGATTAGTGTAGGTCTCGGGCGTGTTCCCCAAACAAGCATATTTTTATGCGATTGACAAAAAAAAAAAATAAAAAAAGTGGCATCGTTACTCAGTTTTGCCATCGCGAACATTCTAGCTGCGGCAAGTACACCTACGAAGCGATTGCAAAACAGTTGCCGCAGTAGGAGCAACTGCGGGAACCAGCCACCAGCCCGAAAATCCGCTTTCCTCCCCACCTCTTAGTCAGAAGGTCCCCTTCTACCCCGAGGAGGCACAGTGGCGCCGCGCCCACTCGCTAATCCGTGGCGTGGCGGTCACGTGATCCGCAATCCCTCTTCCTCCCCCGAGGAAATATCGTCCGTCTGAATGCCCTTTACGTGCAGGTCTTGATATGCGTGCCTTTGTATGTGTTCTCGTTTGTGGTCCGTTCATGCCTCTTGGTACGTTGACCACGGACATCTGGTGGAGGTGCTGCTTCTTCCATGATCCGGACGCCCCCGCGAAGCGCTGACCCAAGCCCAAGCCGCGAGGAGGACGACGGCAAGGAAAACCGGATCGTCGAACAAGCCGCAGGCAGAAGGGACTGCCAGCCAGAGCACGGGCTCCTTCCCGAAAACCACAGGCAGCCCCAGGTCCCAACACCGACCGCAGCGACGATGACCGACCCCGTGCAGCCTGCGCCGATACTTCCTCCGGCAGCCCAAGGAGCGCCAACTTTCCGCGGGTCGTCATTCGAAGACCCGAAACCTGGCTCGAGGACCTTCTAACGGGTCTCAACGTTCAACACTGGGACTCCGAGAGAAGCTGCGCCACGTCTACTTTACCTGGAAGATGACAGCAAGGACCCTGGTTCGAGAATCGGGAGTCCACTCTTCGAACCTGGGACGCCTTTCGCAGCGCTTTCCTGGAGACGTTCACAAGCGTCGTCCGAAAGGAAAGGGCCGCAGCCTTGCTGGAGACACGGGTCCAACTTCCAAATGAAAGCGTGGCCATCTTTGCAGAGGAAATGACCGGCTATTCGCCACGCTGACCCTGCCATACCCGAGGACAAGAAAGTCTGCTCCTCATGCGAGGAGTAAAGGAAACAGCTCTTCGCTGGACTTATGAGGAATCCGCCGAATACCGTCGAAGAATGTTGTCTCCGAAGCAAAACAAGCGAGAAAAACGCTTGAGATGCGAACACGGCAATACAACCGCAGCTTCTCGACCACAAGCTACGCCGACGTTCAAGCACTAGGATCCGCCGACCTGCGTGAGACGATTCGAGCAATCGTGCAAGAGGAGCTGCGAAAAATTCTACCTTCGTCGCAACCTCAAGTGGATTCCTCGCCGACGTCGTGCGCCAGGAGACCAGCATTCACTCGGTGCGCCTCAGCTAGCAGAGCCGCAGCCGCAAGCTATGAGCTATGCTGCTGCAGCCCGCCGTCATGCTCCTCCTCCACGCCCACGCCAAGACGACACACCGCCGCAGTACCGTCGCCAGACGCCGCCAGCGAGGCGACCCTGAACTGAAGGGTCTAGTGGAATACCTGGAGGGCAGGACCATCGTTGTCCCAAAAGTATTCAGGCGAGGATTGGCATCATTTTCTTTGAAAAACAACGTCCTCGTAAAGAAGAACTTCTCTCCGGCCCGAGCCAGCCACCTTATCGTTGTACCTTCGGGACTGCGACCAGAAATTTTGCATGTCCTGCACGACGACCCGACGGCTGGACACCTCGGACTTTCCCGAACGCTCGCACGAGTACACGAAAAGTACTACTGGCCGCGCCTTGCCGCCGACGTCACTCGCTACGTAAGGACGTGCCGAGACTGTCAGCGACGGAAGACACCGCCCACAAGACCAGCAGGCTTCCTTCAGCCGATCGAGCCTCCTCGGCGACCATTCCAGCAGATCGGGATGGACCTCCTGGGGCCGTTCCCAACGTCGACTTGCGGAAATAAATGGATCGTCGTGGCTACCGACTACCTCACCCGCTACCCCGAAACAAAAGCCCTGCCCAAAGGCAGTGCCGCTGAGGTAGCCAACTTCTTCGTTGAGAGCATCGTCCTTCGACACGGCGCCCCAGAGGTTCTCATCACCGACAGAGGTACGGCGTTCTCGGCTGACCTAACTCAGGCGATCTTGGAATACAGCCACACAAGCCATCGCCGCACCACCGCGTACCACCCACAGACCAACGGCCTCACCGAGCGTCTAAATAAGACCATCGCCGACATGCTGACCATGTACGTCGACGTCGAACACAACACATGGGACGCCATCCTTCCGTACGTGACCTTCGCGTACAACACGGCCGTACAGGAAACGACGCAGATGACGCCATACAAGTTGGTCTACGGACGGAGCCCGGCAACGACGCTCGACGCCATGCTACCAAACGTGACCGACGAGGAAAACATCGACGTGACCACCTACCTACAGCGCGCCGAAGAAGCACGACAGCTCGCCCGCCTATGGATAAAGAACCAGCAGACGACTGACAGCCGCCGCTACAACCTTCGACGACGCCACATGGAATACCAACCCGGTGACCGTGTATGGGTATGGACGCCAATACGCCGACGAGGACTTAGTGAGAAGCTTCTTCGACGATACTTCGGACCGTACAGGGTGCTTCGACGCCTCGGCGCACTCGACTATGAGGTTGCCCCTGACGGCATTAGGAACTCTCAGCGGCGCCGTGCGCGACCTGAAGTCGTCCATGTCGTGTGCCTTAAGCCGTTTTTTGCGCGTTAGCGAGACTGGGGACTCTATTTTTTTCCTTCGTTATTGTAATTTATTTGTGTATGCACTTGTTTTGTTTTTGTTTTTTTTCTCTTCTATGTTCTTTCATAAGCATCGGGACGATGCTTTTTCAGAGGGGGGGGGGGGCAATGCCACGCCCACTTCTTGTCTTGTTCTGATGTATTCGGGTTTGACCGGCAGGGACGGTTACCAACGCTCGACGCTGTCCGCGAAGTAGTGTCTAGAAGCGTCGCGATTGTAGTAGATCGGTTTGTTAAGATTGCGCCCCGCATACGTCGCCGCCACCAGCGATGTGGAAAGTTCGCTGTATAAAAGCCGACGCGCTTGATCGTGGTTGAACGACGCCTCCTTAACAGCGTGCATTGGTGTAGACCAAAGTTCGGCCATAAACAGTTTCATCCTACAAACGGCTGCTGTGTTCGTCGATAGGATGGATCAGTGTACGTGCCTTTGTATGTGTTCGATGCCTCTTGGTACTTGACTATCTGGTCGTGACATGAATCTCCCGCTAAAGGGAATGGGCCATGGCGTGCGTTAGGTTACATGAAGCCGGAGCACTTTCACGATCGCGTTCCGTTGGCGTAAACGGGGGTATTATATGCGAATCGTTGGGCAACGCAAGGCACTGCTACCAACCTCGCGCCTCCTTAACAATTGTGGAGACCAAAATTGCGAAGAGGGACGCTACGCGCGAACTTGACTGTCTGGTCGTGACAAGAATAACGTAAAATCCTGGCGTGTATCATGAAACGCTTTCCTCCAGTATATCTTCCAGGATCGCGGTATGGTGAGAACAGAGGTTAGTAATTTAAATGGGAGAGCGTCAAGAAAATGCGGTATCAATCGTGTTGACCCGACTCATGCAAATAATAAAAAAATCCGGCACATCCCACGCACTGTGCGAATCGATGTAATGCAAAGCAGCCAGCAAAGAGCTCCATACATCGCCTTGTTTGCCTTTGAGGCAAATGAGGCCATTCTTGTCATGACATCTATGTCGCTGTATATCGCTTGTTACAGCGAAAGCTGTTATGAGGTCATTTCACCGGCCGTTTTTGGCGCCGTAGTTGTCCGCCGCCGCCGCCGCCGGTGTACGTAACCAGTATCGCTCGAAATAAGAAAAAAAAAAACGAAATAAGAAAAAAATTCCAGGATGGAACAAGGTTCGAACCTGGGCCCTCTGCGTGGGAGCCCAGTATTCAACCTCCGAGCCATCCCGGTGCTTGAAACTGCTTTGCAAAAGGTCCTATACAGGCTATACAAGGAACAACATTAGCATATGCAATATAGCGTGGTACAAGAGAAAAATAAGCGCCGAGCGTCGCACAACGAGAATTCTGTAACAAGGCGTCACACAATGCGAATTTCACAACGAGTAGGTTGTTGAATGCTTCCAACCCATTACAGAGGACTCTGCCATAATTCTTTATCGTCATCAGGCAAAACATCAACAAAGTGCGCATAATGACTTGCATGCGTTTAGCAGGTACCAACGCTCTCCGTAGAATGACGAAAAATAGCACAGTGCCTGCTGCCCTACATCTCAAAAATTACAATGATTTATAGCGTATTGGGTTCCTCGCAAGTGCACTTGTATTGGTTGCCAAGGAAGCCCATAAGCGCATGATGATGATGATGATGATGCAAAGCTTATTGGAGTAATCGCGTGATCCATTTCCTGGGGGTCTCAGTAAGTTCTTCGCCCCCCCCGTCTCTCTCCCACGTCAACGTATGTTATACAGCATGACGGGAGAGGGAAATAGCGACCGGGCGTCACCCAATGCAAATTACATAACTGGTGGGCCGTTTAAAGTTTCCAACCCATTACAAAGGGCTGAGCCATAATTCTTCATCGTCATCAGTCGTCGCGTCAACAAAGTGCACATAATGCCTTACAGACGTGTAGCTGGTGCCTCGCTTCTCCGCAGAATGACGAATAATGGCTTAGTAGGTGCTTCCCAACTTCACAAAAATTGTTATTTATGGCGTAGTGGGTACCTTTCTAGTGTACCTGTATTGTAGCCCCAAGAGAACTTAGAACGGGATCTAGAAACGCCGCTCTTCCAGCTTTCGCTGTGACTGTGCTGCGGTTTCAGCGCAGGCCTGGCGTTTTTTGTCATGCATTCATGCAAGTGCAATCTTTATTATAATTAAACGTATGTTCTGGTATATAGCATGACCTGTCTTTTATGCTCGTCACGCACTCATGTCATGCTATACCAATTTTGTTGTATGCCCCAGTTCACGAAGCGGCTGCAAGCGCACCAAGACAGTGTGATGTAAATCGTGCCGTACATGACATGCATGTTAAGACTGGCGCATTAGGACTTGTCATTTATATTCGTCATACATTCACGTAACGTAGTATCAGTTTTGGTGTATAGCAAGCTAGGGAAGCGGCCGAGAGCGCACCATGAGCGTGGCATGTAAATCATGCTGTACATGAAATGCATGTCATGATTGTCATGTCACCGCCTGCCATTAGTGTTCATCATACAGTCGCGTCGCGCAGTACCAGCTTTGATTTATATCAAACTAGAGAAGCGGCGGCGACCGCACCATGAGTGTGGCATGTGAATCATGCTGTACATGAAATGCTTGTCATGATTGTCATGTTAGCACCTGTCATTTGTGTTCACATACAGTCGCGTCCTGCAATGTCAAGGTTGGTGTATGTCAAGCTAGCGAGCACGGCCACGAGCAGCCCTTAAACGTGGCATGTAAATAATGCCATACACGACATGCATATCATGATTGTCATGTTACCACGTGTCGTGTATGTCCGTCGTGCAGTCACGTCATGTAATACCAGTTTTGGTGTATATCAAGCTAGTGAAACGGCCACGAGTGCACCATGAGCATGACATGTAAATCATGCCCTACACGACTATGCACTTCATCATTTTCATGTTACCTTCTCGTCATTGGTCATTCGTTATACAGCCACGTCACCAAACACCACTTTTGGGGTATACGAAGCTAGCGAACCGGCCGCAAGCGCACCATGAGCGTGGCATGTAAATCATGCTGCACATGAAATGTAATCATGAATGTCATGTTACCACATGTCATTTATGCTCGTCATACAGTCACGTCAGGCAATACCAGTTTTCGGGCGTTATCAAGCTAGCGAAACGGCCGCGGGCGCACTATGAGCGTGGCATGTAAATCATATTCTACTTGACATGCATGTCTTGATTTTTATGCTCGTCATACAGTCACGTCATGCAATAAACGATTTCGTGTATGTCAAGCTAGTGAAACGTCCGCGAGCAGCCCAAGAGCGTGGCATGTAAATCATGCCCAACACGACATGCATGTCGTGATGGTCATGTTACCACCTGTCATTTACGTTCGTCATACAGTCATGTCATGCAATACCAATTTTCGTTTATATAAAGCTAGCGAACCGACCGAAGCGTGGCACGTAATTCATGTTCTACATGACATCATGTCACAATTTTCTTGTTGTCAGCTTAATTTATGTTCTTCATACGGTCACGTCACGCAATACCAAATTTGGTACATATCAAGATAGCGAAACGGCTGCAAGCGCACCATGAGCGGGGCATGTTTGTCATAGCGTACACAACACGATTTTCCTGATTTCATGTTACCACCTGTCATTTATGTTCGCCATACAGAAATGCTTCGTCGTGTCCAATTATGGTATATATCTATATAAATAAATGGTCGCGAGTGCCCCGAGACCATGTCATGTAAATCCATAATAATAATAATATCTGGGGTTTAACGTCCCAAAACCACGACATGATGATTGAGAGACGCCGCAGTGGAGGGCTCCGGAAATTTCGACCACCTGGGGTTCTTCAACGTGCACCTAAATCTATGTACACGGTTTTCAAACATTTTCGCCCCCATCGAAAATGCAGCCGCCGCCGTTGGGATTCGATCCCGCGACCTTCGGGTCAGTAGTCGAGCGCCAGTCATCTAAATCATGCTCTACATGACATGCGTGTCATAATTTGCACGATAGGACCTGTCTCTTATGTTTGTCAATATTGTCACGCCATACCAATTTTGGTATATATCAAGTTAACAAAACTGCCGCAAGCGCACCAAGGCCGCGACATGTAAATCATGCCGCTCATAACATGCATGTCATGATTTTCTTGTTATGACCTATCATTTATGTTCGTCATACAGTCATGTTGTGCCCTACCAATTTTGGTATACGTCCCTTTAACGAAACGGCCAGGAGAACACAAAGTCGTAGGCGGCTAGATAGATAGATAGATAGATAGATAGATAGATAGATAGATAGATAGATAGATAGATAGATAGATAGATAGATAGATAGATAGATAGATAGATAGATAGATAGATAGATAGATAGATAGATAGATAGATAGATAGATAGATAGAACGCTCAAAGTCGCAGAAGTATGCTACGAAATGCTTCGCATTTAAAATCAGTATCTCAGCAGGAGTGAAATCCAAGGATTCTGCGTCGCAATAAAATATTCTATGACAGGGCGACGCCAGGTCTTGAAACTGCTTTGCAAGAATACCTCATGCAAGGGTCATGTCGGTGCAATATCAACTGCGGTTGCTGTGCTGGCTATCTACTCTTCATTTTATAGCAAGGTATGAAACATTACTTATGTAATGCTATGATACAGAGGTCGCGTCGGCTTAACATCAATTTTAGCTCCAGTGTTGGCTCTGTTTCCTTAACAGTCGAATAAGTATTGCATATGAACTCCTGTGACTCAGCAAGCTATATTCAATCGTTGCTCGACCCCGGAGCAATACACTAACGTATGCTACATATGGCATTAACAGCATCGCACGCGATATGTGAATCGCACCATAGAGCGCGCTTCGTTTCAATAAAACTAACGTTTTTGAGTGCTGACGTTACGTAAGGCTGGTTGCCCTATAAACGTCAGTGTAGTAGGCGTGCCTGGTAAGCGCACAATGTGCACACAGCTACACTATTTACAAAAGCACGTCGATCCATGCAACTCGTAACGCTTTACTCAAAGCCAAACAAATGCAGCATAGACAGTTAATCGCTGACTTCTTCGCATTAAACCAATTCCCACAATTACGTGGGATCTCCCAAATTTTTAGTTAACGAATATATCCACCTTCTTTTCTAAGAGTGTAGCATAGCCATGTGTATAGTATAGCAAGGGGTGAGAAAAGGAAGTGAGGGCGAGGAGGGAAACGAGGCAGGGCGCAGGTAAAGCATAACATAGTCTTGTATACTATGGGAAGAGATGGGAAAAGGAAGTGAGGATCAGGAAGAGTGTTAGGCCACCAGTTCCGCTGTTTCCTCAGTCTTCGTACAACTATGAGAAGCGGCCCCATTAATTTTCTTGCTGCTCTTAATCATGAATCAACCACTCCAAATGCATGTTTTACTCCAGCGTATGCGCAATTATTCGCGTCCACGTAGACTCCAAGTAGACTATACCAAAATGCTCGCGAAGATTCTGGTACATTCTGGCACTGCCTGCGCAGGACAATAACGCGTGTGAGCAACCAGTCGGACTTTGTTAATTTGCTTCGAAGCACAACAGGTTTTATTAGATGCGAAGCACCTTATGGCGGAGTTCAAACCGCTGTTGGTGGTGGTGGTGGTGTGCGGCGTGACCACCCTTACTGCGCATGCGCGATCCCTCTCCACACACCTCCTCTCCCACGTTTCCCCTCTCACCGTCTCCCTCTCCCCTTCCCCTGTCCCACTTTCTCCCTCTCCACTTCCCTTCCCCATCTTCCCCCTCTCCACTTCTCCTCTGAAACGATGGCTTGACATGCCGAAACGCCGCTTCGCATCGCCTCATGGTCCCCTTTAGCGGAGATGGTGTGATTTTTGGCGAGTACCTCTCTATCAGACTTTGCTATGGTGATCTCATTAAACCATCTGAGCGTTTCAAGCGCAGCCGATAATGCAGAGCAAATATGAACTTGTTTATTTCACGTCGAAATCTGCTCATGACAGCGATCTATCGAATGAAGGCAATACTGCCCTGTGTCCTTCTGATTGTGGCCACGAACGAAGTAGCGATAAATTTATTGCCGAAGTCTTACTTCTGAACGAGTGTTACGTCACTGATGCTACTATCAGCCGCCGTAGCTGTCCTACGTCACTGCGAGCCAGCAATGTGAGATGTTACCCACGCTTTGATGACATCATAGAAAATTACCCAAGTTTTATGTGACATTAACCCAAAGTCATCGTCTTTTTTTGTCACTGTAATGCTCAGTACTTGAATAATCGTAAGTGTGCAGTGCAATACATCGAAGCCCTTCAACGAAAGGGCGCTTGAAGGTACCCTGATCCCTTCAAGGGCCATAAAAGTGGCTCTTTTCTGCACTTTAGGCCGGCGTCTGTGCATGCTTGCATAACAATAAAATAATAATAATAATAATAATAATAATAATAATAATAATAATAATAATAATAATAATAATAATAATAATAATAATAATAATAATAATAATAATAAAAGAAGCAGAAGAAGAAGAAGAATATCTGGGGTTTTACGCGCCAAAACACCGATAGTATTAGAGGCACGCCGGAGTGGAAAGTTACGGAAATTTGAACCACCTGGGGTTCTTTAACGTGCACCTAAATCTATGAGAGCGGGCCTCTAGCATTTCCCCTCAGTAGTTCGTTACGTAAGTGGGATTCTCTGAAACACTTTTTTTTTCTTGGCGCGGGGGGGGGGGGAGGGGCTGGTTGGGGTTTTACAACCGCTCTCCGTTTTTTGTAATTTTGCACACATCATGCATACGTACAAACGTACGCACGAACATACATAAAAAGGGGATGTAAACCCTGCCCCCTGCCACAAAAAAGATTTCTTGCTCGGCCGCTGCTACTGACCCTGCGTCGAATTGATTTGCCAATCCAGATTTCAACACTTACAAAGCAGCATGGTACTATAGCCATAAGCAAAAGCGGTCACAGGTATATAAACTTTCAGCGCATGACGATTCAAGTCTGCTTTTTTGGTTACTTCCATGCATTGCATATTTTTGCATGGCTGTCCGGTTGCGTAGATTTGAGAATCAGCGCGAGACTTGTATGGCGCCTATTCACCCCAAGCGTCTGATGCTAATGATTGACGCGAAACAGATTTCTTACCACCTTGAATAATGCAAGACTAGCGACGTAGAGCAGCCCAGCAAAAGGGAGCAACTGGTTGCAACGCGAACTCGACGCAAGAAGAAAAGGAGGCACGAAGAAGACACACACGGCAAGTGTGTAATGCCCCTGCACCAGTTGCTTCTAACGATCTACAAACACGCCCACTTTGCGGCTCTCGTTGTAAGCAAAACGGCGCTCGAGCTGCAAGAATCAGCGCTGGTCATGGACAAGGTACGCTAAATGATTTACCTTAGCGTACGATGCCGGCACAGGAACGTTTCCCAAGAATTGCGCGTACAAATTGGTTTCTAGTGCAATTATATTTGGGTAATGACACATTCGCACTTTGCCATCGGCAACATAACTGTGAGTGCAGCTTGGTGTATATAACTTGTTCGGCTCCGGCCTTTGAGTTCTTTTGCACCACAAACAGTTATGCGTCAACGTAGAAGAAATGGTGGACGATTGCGAAAGCAATCAAACGCAGTAAATATAGTCGTACTCAAGGTATATGTAAAGTGGTAGCGAAACTTGCACAGGAAGCCCATGTATCAAGAACTGGGCGGCTCGTTGCCACATCGACATAGGGTGGGGACAACTAAGTGCAAGCAAAACATTAAAACAAATTATGACGTCACAACAGGAAACGGTCGGGATGTCGCGCATTTACTCTACATTGCGCGACAGGTCATATTTTTTTCAAGTGCTGCTCTTTTACTTGCTTCGGTGACTACGGTTTCTTTTTTTGCCTTTTTATAGCTCGCTATTAGCCGTATGCGAGAGAAAAGGAGTATGAACAAGAAGGACTTGAGAAACAAGCTTACTTTATTAGGCCAATAGTGTACTCTTGGAGTACTTGCAATATGCAGGAAGATACTCTGCAGATAAGAAAATATGATGATACAACGACTGACGAGCACAATAGTTCAAAGAGTCACGCTGCCGAATCAAGGAAAACCACTGAAACGAAACCGCAGCCGCGGAAGGATAACTCTGTGAGCCTTACACAGCGCAGCGTTTCTTCGTTTAGCACGACGCCTTTACCGTCACGAAGGGCGAGGGCGCGCCAGTGAAAACAGCCTACAGTCACAGGAATGGCTATCTACAGCTTCTGTGAGATAGTTTAGCCTATATTAAGTAATGAACACACAAGCCGAAGAAACAACCTATGGAAGGTACGCGGGACACCACTGCAGAAGCGCAGGCCATGCCTTGTTTACACGACAGTGAGCCGAAATAAGCACAAGTCTGCCACGCTGGCAGACGGCCTACATACGCGCCCGATTTCTGGGGATCCATCAAAACGTCAAGGCAGTCAACTATTAAAGACGATAGTCCTTTCTTGGGATACTTGAACGGAGAAATTTTGGTCTGTCTTTCTGTCTTTCTGTTTGTCGGCACGTCACTCGATTCAGCCACTCGGTCAAAGTTGAACCACATGCCCAAGGGTCAGCCATCTTGAACGGCTGACTAGGTTCATACTTGTGTACATTGTCGATCAAAAAGCAACCATTACGCATATCTGAGGCGCAACATCAATAGGTAAGTATTAGGTGGTGTGTTCCCTTAATAGCAAATGCATACATACGTAATTTCAAAGACCCTAGTTTCTTAAGCTGCGCTGAAAATGTGACTGCGCTGAAACTTGCCTTCCTCCGTGCCCTCTGCACGAGCTCATTGTTGTGTTTCGGTTTCGGTTCTGAATTGCTCTGTACGAATGCCATGGGGCGCCGCTCGGGCATTCCTGTTTTACCCAGGCGACGTGTAAATAAAAGAGTGTGGAGAGTACTCGTTCAGTGCGGACGTTTCTTCTGCTTCAGCGCTTCGTGCCAAACCGCGTGTTGGGGCTGGCTAGCGTACCCGCCGGTCGCGTTGGTCACCGCCGGTCTTCGCCTGCTGCTGCGCCGGGACTACCAGCCCGCAACACAGCACTCATGTTTCCCGACGTATTGCCAGATGGCGTCCATATCTCACGCAGCGCCTCTTCTATCGTCTTTAGACGACATTTGGAGCGAAGCACGCAGATACGCGGCCAATTTTTAGTGAAATGTCTGATAAGCGGTAGATGTCTTGTTTTCTTTGCAATGTTTAAAATTTAAAACATTCGAAAAAAATTGCGTTGAGTTCTTGGCTTTAATTATTTGTCCCTACCTCACGTATAGTCGCGTTTGAAACGTACGCCCCACGCTGACGTCTGTGGTGGTAGGTTTTCGACCGCTTTTCGTTCCAACGTTCGCGAGCGATATGAATTGACGTTGGTCTTACCCCATCGCCCCTGCTCGGCCGGCCGAGCGGCGCGTAGGAATGAGTGGCATGTCGGAAATTGCATAGGAACATAGGGACGCGCCCCAAAAACCTATTTTCTAGTTGTCGATAGACAGGGCTGTTGAAGCAACGGGAGTGTCACGGAGAAGCTATCTGGCACGCGCTCGTGATCTCTTTATGTAACGCCAATCTGCAAGCGACTCTTCGTGGTGTTATCAGTATATACCGCCAGAGAGACGTATTTTAACCGAAGTTCTTCTCGACGTCCCCCCCCCCCTGGCCCCCGGAACACCCCTTAGTTGTATCGTGCATGAGCGGGCAGATTTTTTTCTTACACTACTGCTATCAATAAATGTCGCTTCATATCCCAATGTGAAGTGCCCCATATGTAACGGAAGCAATGCTACCCTCAAACACATGCTCTAAGAGTGAGAGGCAAAGTGCACGAGCATTAAGCCCGATACTGCCTCGGTCAGATGGGAGATATGACGGCCAACGATTGCAAGGAGTGTGTCATCTGGCGCAACATTGCAAACGATGCTCATGCCCTCCAATCTTTCGTGACACCGACTTGCTTGCACGCGGTAGTAAAAAATATGTGAGGCGCATCATATAAGCCCTATAGGCCACCCAAGCTCAAGTTTGGGCGCGACGCTCGCGCGGCTGAGCTATGCGTTACTGGGGGCAGACGCTGCCGGCGAAGGCGGTTTGCCGCCGGATTTGCCAGTGGTGGCGGCAAGGACACGTGCGCGCATGCGCTCCTCATTCGGCCCAGAGCACTGCTTGTCTGCAATGGTTGCATTGTGACGGGCCACAGATGTAATCCGAGAGCTCTGCGCGTGCGCGGAAGCGGGGACGGCAGTGTTGCGGCCGTGGATGCCCCCAGTTGCGATAACTCCAGTGGCGCCGCTCAACGTTGCTTTGGAATCCCATTCTTCACAGCACCAAAAGACCAAGGCGTCAGCAATCCACCATTAATGCTAACTCACGAAGAAATCAAGTTCCTAGACCGCGATCCACACAAATGTGTGTTCCGTTTAACTGGCTCACTAATGCGTCAGCTGTTGTTTATCTTATTTTATAGTTGTGGGCACTGTTCGCCATTCATCTTCACTCCTCCCCTCCGATAGTCAAACTTCGTATGACACGTAGTAAAATACGATTAAACCTACTGTGACATTCCACACCATCTGTTGTCAACGTGTATGTCTTTTACATGCGAAGCATTGTTTAGCGAACTAAAGGCACTTTGGCCGTATATATCTATCTATCTGGCCGCTTATGTCTGAGCGCCTTTGTGTCTGGCTCCTTAACTTGGTATACACCTGTATTGGCATAGGAGACGCGAGTGTATAACCAACGCGATTCGCAGTAACCTGACTTCCCTATCACATCCATCATGAAATCTTTTCCACCGGTCAAGTGTGGCACATACCCCCTTACCGCAGCCCGTAGTATGCGCCACAGGTGATTCACAGTGTATATCCACCCAGTCTTGGAAACCTTAATGCGAAGGCATGAAAGAGCGGTGAAAATGCGGTGCTCGCGTCGGCGGCGTTGTCGATAGGTGAAATTTCCCGATATA
Source organism: Rhipicephalus sanguineus (assembly GCF_013339695.2). Lineage (NCBI taxonomy): Eukaryota > Metazoa > Arthropoda > Arachnida > Ixodida > Ixodidae > Rhipicephalus > Rhipicephalus sanguineus. The sequence goes on from NC_051183.1 coordinate 106,964,297, forward strand.
GGCACCAAATAAACCAGTATCGAACCCAGGCACTCTGCAGGCAGTCAGATATTCTACCCCAGAGCCCCGCCAGTGCTTCAAGCTTACTCGGAAGAAGACCGTATGCAAGCGTCATGACAAGACAACGCCAGCTGTGGTCGCAGTGTTGGCTATTCCATTTTATATCACTGTAATAAACACCGCATATGAGTGCCTATCACTCTGCAAGATATAGTCGAACGTTCCGCAAATACGCCTACTGCCGCTACTTATGATCCGCACATCATCGCACCGTAGCGTGCAATTTTTGGCGATGAAACTGACCTCTCTCCTCTAACGTGAGTGCCGACGTTTCGTCGGACCATGAACTATGCTTTACGCGACAGTGTACTGGACGTGCCAGGTAAGCCCACGATATGCGCACAACTACTCAATTTACGCAAAGACGTCGATTATGCTCGTAACGCTTGGCTCAAAGAAAAAAAAACGCGACTTAGACTTCTACTCGCTGACTACTACGCATGAAATTGATTCTCACCTAACAAAACGTGCTGTGGGGCTTGTTGCGGATGCGTCGTTTTTTTTTTGTTTTGAAAGATGTCCAGCGTTCAAGTTTCAAACAGTGTGCTTCTGTTCTACTGTTCAGCGCTGGATATCTTTCAAAAAATCACAGCATATCCACGGAGTGAATGATGATGAGTGGGCGAAGCTGCGGAGGTTCATCGGTAAACCGTGAATCTTCCGTGAATTCTGCCCAGTACATCGTCACCGACGTGAGATCGGGCGCGTTTATACTAAAGGTTCGATGAGTTATGACGACTTGCAGCTCACTTTAATTTTACATGTACGCTGTGAATTTTCATTGTTTAGAAAACCATTGCTTTAGAAAACACCTTGCGTCTTTCGTTAAGCAGCTGGCGTCTTTTTCGTTTTGCTTTAGAAACATCTGGCGTTCTTTCGTTTTGTTTTTACAAAACATCTTGCGTCTTTCGTTGGTTTATTTCATCAATCAACGGCGTTTTGAACAAAATTTTTATTGTTTAATCACGCACAGGAGAAATCTCACCAGGCACTACCTTGGAGGTAAACAATGGCTGCTAATGGGAATGAGAGACAGAAGAAGTCGGCTTTTAGCTAACACTTACACTTCTACAGAGACAGAAGAATTCGGCTTTTTGTTCAACAACGCACAGGAGAAATCTCCCACCGGCACCACCTTGGAGGTCAAAGGGTAAGACTTGTTACTCACTACTACGAGCACGACGAGGGACGAACGGGTGCCGCCTTAAGGAGCTTCGCCCCTAAAAGAAAAATGTGATTCCCACAGTACTTCGGACCTGGTGGATTGTAGTGCGCAGCTCGAGAATTAACCAATTTGTTGTGTTGAGTGGTGGCAGCCGCCATCACGGCCAAAACGAGCATCCGCACGCCAACGCACGCACGCACGCAGACACACGCACGCAGACACACACACGCACACACGCACACACGCACACACACACACACACACACACACACACACACACACACACACACAATCTTATAGAAGCTGATTCTTGATCAGTGGTCATTAGTTGCCTTGACAGGTTAGTTGCTCCTCGGCAGTGCGCACAACAAGCGTCAATCCATTACGGAAAGAAGTTAAATTCATTATGGAACACGGTCGCTTGTCTTTCTCTTGAGGAACCACGCAAACAAGCCGGAAAAAAAAACAGAGAAAGAAGGATGAATGAAGCGCCTTTCCTACTCTCGCCTCGGCCAGGTAGAGGAAGTGTGCTTCGGAAACCGTCATTGCCCGCATCAACTCGAGCTTTTGTTATTGGCACTTTTACTCTCGCTTTGTAAGGAAGTTTTTCCGCGCGGACGCCATAAAATGCCGGATCCTAGCCACGGACAGCTTTGCCGTAAAATCTTGCTTTAGAATCTTGTCAAATGTTTCTAGCGGTTAGTAGAAACAAAGTGCAAGTGCCCCGCACCGTTGCTGGCTAAAGAAAACGGACGTGCAGGCCTAGCTACCTCCTACGCGGAACACTTACAATGCACAGTTAGTGCTTGAAGTTCTTCACTCGCTATGACGCATGTATGCGCTGCATTGTGGCAGCAAACGAAATCATTTTTATTCACATTTCTGTTCTGCACTACACCACAAATCCTGAGTACGCACGCGTGGAATAACGTGACGTTAGGGCTCAGATTTTTTTAACGAGCGCCCTCCATTATTCTTCTTCGTAACAGCACAAAAGTGATGCAATAACGTACCATTAAAAGTTTCAGGAATATCTTTTTAGTGCTGACGTTGCAGAGTGAATTTTTTTTTATTTTACGCATTTCATTGTTAGTGCCATCGTGTGCTGCCTGGTAGTGCTACGCGAGATTACGAAGTAATGATAGCACAGTAGTAGACTACAGAACAAGTTAAACCTGCATTCTATCTGATAGGTTGAAAAAAAGGTGTGCGATGTCATACCCCGTGAACGCGGACGACGCGCAAACGCATTGATGTTATTTCTTCTGCACTTCCCGTGCAATGTTACAGTGCACAAAGGGTTGGAAAACGCCCCCAAAGTTCGCGTAGAGTTAGAAGGATGGACGGAATTAAGAAGTTCGCGTAGATGAAGTGAAATCCGCGCGCAGATAATTGGGTAAAGTGAAAATAATATAGAGATGTTTTCATCCTACAGTGTGTAGTAAAATACGTTGATGATGATTATTCAATATTTTATTAGTAAATCAATTCAGAAACGTATCGTTCCAAGAAGCTTGACAAGCAAAGTTCGAACATAATCGCAGTAACAGTACATACGTTCACGCACAGGACACAACTACTTCAAAGAAAAGATTACACTATGTCTGCACATGCCCATTATATTTTATGTGCCGTCCTCTTCAATGGAGTTGTCATTTATGGTAAAAGAATTTCAGGACGCATAAAATACATGCAATTTACCTAATCCGTCCACAAACAGATTTTGTCCGTCCAAAGCGTAAGTTGAAAGACAGCGTCCAAAGTTGACGTGGCCACAATAATTAAAAGCAAGAGTACGTTGCGCCAAAACAACAAAACGCCTAAAAGCAGCTGCATTAAAAAAGAAGACATATCACGCAAGAGTATAGTGTGGAAATACATGCATAAATACTATCGCTGGGCCCTCCAGTGAGACATCAAACACGGAACATTCCAGGGCTTTCGTAGCTGCAGCCGCTTACGAACCATTCGTGGAAATGCATTTCAATAGCCGAGTGCATTCATGCAGCATCCACGATACCTTGGGGCACAAGGCTCCTTATCTTTTAGCTCGTCCACTAAAACAGTAAGCAAACGGCAGCTGAAGTGACCCATTTCTTAAATGCCATATTTTGCCACTACACGACTCCCTTTGACAATGAGTACAAACAGCTTGGTGGTGGTTTAGTACGACCGATGCACTGCCTAAATCACCAGGTCCGTGCTTTGCTCTCAGGCCGTCGGAGATTTAAAACAGCTGTGTGAAGTGCTAAGGCCTTAACCCTACATTTGATCGAAACAAAGGCAGTGCGACACATCTCCGACAATGGGCAGGGTGTTGCCGGGTATAAGCGATACCACCCCTACAGTTTATACGGACTCGAGCACGCGTGGATCCATCGCGACCGCTCACACCTTTAGTCCTCGTCTGAGGTGTCCGAGCTGGCCTCAGCACCAAATAGCGGAAAACTGACGTCCTCACCACCACCGGCAATCTCGCTCCGGCTGCTGGGACGTTCGACAACAGAGTCCGTCTCAGTTTCGGTGGACTCCTCAAGTATGGTGCCCATTCTCGGCGAGATAAAAGGCACACCGTGCGGCGACTGTTCAAGCTGTCGTAGAAGCGCCGCATGTATCATTTGGGCCTTGGCGTAACGAATCGGGCTCAACGGAGAGCGGAGCTGCGGCGACCCTGCTACTGATGCCTGAGATGGTCCTGGTTCCGCAGGATTATGAATGGGAATCGCGGCGGACGGTGACATCCGGCGCGGAGACAGCCGCTTCGGTGACAGGGGCACTTGTCTGGATCTCACCGGCGAATGGGTTCTACTCGGGTTCGAAGTTCCAGATTGCTGCTGGGGTTTCGGAATTCCTCGTCGAGGTGGTCGTCGGAGCGGGGGAAGGAGCGGAAGACTGTCGATGGACGTGGACAGGTAATTCTGTGCGGTTTCTGGCCGCGACATCACCCCGCAGAGCTCGCTGTTTTCTAACTGGTCTTTCATGTTCTCGCAGCACGAGCAGAAGCAACCCATGGTCTGCACTCACGAAGCCCAGCAGCACAACGATGGCAGCTCGACTTCAGCGTCTGGCGCTAGAGTGCCGCAATTCAGTCCGGTTTGCGCTGGCCGTATAGCACACCGGTAGTGTAATGTGTAATCCTCAACCCACACACGACGCGGTCCGCGCCCCCTTGTGTACAATCCTCGCAATAATATTCTGAGTGGCGTTTGCACTGAATGACGTCAGCTTGAAAGGCATGATGTCTCGATATTTCGACGCGTGTCATTACAGGTGCCAGTACGTAGCTGCATTAAAAATCGTGTAGCCCTGTGCCTCAATATATGCGGTGTCACGACATGCTTGCGTGCAAGATGGAGCAGATCCAAGATAGTTCGAACCGCTAGTTGGTTGGACCTAATTTTAGAAAGACAGTGAGAGCAGAATAAATGGTGTTCACCGCAACAAGCATGCGATGTAGACTGGCGTTATACTAAGCACGTTTCGAAGCTACACTTGAGTTAACACAACTTACAGCGCGTTTCGTCTAATCATGGGCAATGACCCGGTCACAAGCTGAAAATTGGAGTGAATATTTATTGTAGGAAAACTCATACGGTCTCTTATGACTTAGGACGACTCGAAGGCGAAAGCCATCTTCTTCTTGTCAGTCCATGCATTGATCCTGCCCCGCCGCGCCCCGAGACGATGGTCTAGTGGTTATGGCACCCGCCTGCTGACCTGAAGGTCGCGAGGTCGAATCCCGGCCGCGGTGGCTGCATTTTCGGTGGAGGCGAAAATGTTTGAGGCCCGTGTACTTACATTAAGGTGCAAGAACCCAGGTGGTCGAAATTTCCGGAGCCCTTCTCTACGGCGTCTCTCATAATCATGTCGTGGTTTTGGGATGTTAAACCCCAGATATTATTATATGCCCCGCCAACCTCCGTAACCTTTGCGCACCCAGTGTGGTTTTGCATTGCATCCAGGATCGGAGGCACCTCACCTGGTTTTGCACTGCTTCCGTGATCTTCCCACTCTTGATCTAGCGACGACGTCATGTGATGACGTCATCATGTGACGCCACGCAAATATTTGTGACATCAAGATGACGTCAATATGGTGACGCCATCACATGATCATTTTTGCGTCACTCGTCCCCACGGCCGTGGGACGCCGACAGTCAATTTTCGGCTTTGATGAAGAATTATAGGCTTTCGCCTTAATGAAGCGAACAGTGGAAATGAATAAGACAGAAATCACACATAGAGAGTGTGCAACCCATTAAGTGTTTTGGTAGTATCGCTCTTGTAAAGCCTGTTGTTAAACAGAGGCAGCATAGCGGGATATAGAAAGATACTGTTCTCACATGAAAACTACGCAGTCGAAATTGAGAAATACGAAACACCAACGTGTCAATATACGAGCTTTATAGCTGCAGCAGGATGTCACCGGTTCGATTAATCTGCAGCATCGGTCTAATTGGCTCGATGTGATGCACATAGGGACTTCTTTATAATCGCTCCCTCGCGAAAGTTTCTATCAATAACAACGCTTGACAGGGCGGCGCGAACAAGACAGAATGTTCGAGCCAGCGACAAGGTCTCGTCGAACTCAGGGACCGCTATGCTATCTCTAATATGACTACACTGGAACGTTTGTTATCCTCTACTGCATAATAATACTAATATTACCTGGGGTTTAGCGTCCCATAACCACGACGTATTCATGAGGGACGCCGCAGTGGAGGGCCCAGGAAATTTTGACCACCTGGGCTTCTTTAACGTGCACCTAAATTTAGCTAAGTACACGGGCCTCAAACATTTTCGCCTCCATCGAAAATCCAGCCCCCGTGGCCGGGATTCGATCCCGCGACCTTCGGGTCAGCAGTCGAGCGCTATAATCAATAGACCACCGTGGCAGAGGCGTGTATCTACTGCAAGTACTCCAACGTTTCGTTTAGTTGGAATGCTATGATTGTCTACACGCCAAATGGGAATACAGTGGTGACAGAGGTTGCGCAGCCGTCCTTGCGAGTGGGTGGAGGTGCGTCATTTTAATCAAGCCAATTCTTCTATAATCTATTCATTTTTGCTTCATTTATGTAATTAAAAATACAATACGCGCCGCCATGCAAAAGATTCATTATTGAATGCGTGACACACGGCGTCATTTCGAGCTTCACACTATCACTATCATTGGGGGATGCAATCGAGTGATCAGAACTGTTAATGTAGTGGTGAAGTTAACATTCGACCAAATCAGCTTGTAAACGCTGAACGGACCCAGACGAAGCAGCTACAGTGCAGTAAAACCTCGGTGACACGATCACGGCTCGTACGAATTTCGGGGTTACACGAATTTTTCTCTGGTTCCGGCTAAGGCCCATTAGCCTTCAATGTATTGGAGTACAGTTGCTGCGAACCGATTTGCACCCCTGACGTTTGATACGACCGTACGCTAGCGCACAGGTACGAACAGGTGCTGCCCGCACTGTCGCGGAAGACGCGCGGGCGCGGGCATGCGCACTGCGCGACCATCAACGGTGCGTCGTTGCCTCCGAGATAGTGCGCACGAATCTTGGGTGCTTTTATGCGCCTTCGCGTTTATATTACAGATGACGTCGACGTCGCGCTTTCTTTTTTTCGACGTGTTGATGCGTGCTCCTGTGCTCGATGCAGCAGCGTCATTGTAGTGTGTCAACATGTGCCTGCCACGTCGATGCAAGCCATGTCCGCGCAATCAGACGTTCTATGAAACAAGACTGAAACTTGGGCTGCGGGTCCCTCATGAAGTCCCATGGAACGTGGACGAAGACCCCAAGAGACGAAGCGGACGGTCTTGGCGAAGGAGCTTGGCCCGTATCTGTCGTGTGCAAAGCGCTTCTTGAGTGACTTTCGCCGCAGTACTCTGGTGTCATGCAGAAAAGCGTAGAAAGATTAGGAACGGGCTACTAGCGGTCACGGGGCACAACACATCTGGTACAAGTATGATTACGAGTACAAGTATGATCATTGACGTCTAAAAACTTTACTTGGAATCATTCAGAGCTGCTCATGACGTCGCTGCTGATCATGAGAAATACTAAATCAAAATGTATGCCAACTTTTCTTTTGTCGCATACTAACTTTTCATGTTTTCTGGTGATAAGAATTTCGGATGATACGAATATTTTTGGTAACCCCGCGAGATTCGTATCACCGAGATGTTACTGTATTCGGTGCTCTCCGGCATAGGAGGGTGAAAAGACGCGCATTTGCAATGTCATGTAGCGATATGGTGCCTGCTTAGTCAGAAGAGCTAAGAATGGCGGTTGACATGTGATCGCAGCAAATCAATCAATATTGTCGCCCCCCCCCCCTTCTCTCAAAACAAGTCAAATCAAAGGGCGGAACAAGAAACGCGCGCTTCCATCGACGGCGACCACAAGGAGCAGGTGATCGTAGTGACGGACTCAAAGTTAGCGTTTCTGAGCAATACCTACAGCTATGCCGCTTGACCATTTTCGCCGCTTTCCCACAAAAATGTACTACGAGAACAACGAGCTGACCCCACTGAATCCTCGGCGGGGCACCGTTCCAAACTACCAGTCCACGGGTCGTACCGTTATACTGTTGGAGTCTGCAGAACTACTACCTCAACCAGGGCAGCTAACGCGCTCACGTGGATCGTCCAGCGAGACTCGTTCCAGCCCTCAGGCGCAGGCTAGACCTTCCACTTCACCTGTGAGTTCCCCCCGGAAGCCAACGCAGCCTCGACCATCTCGACACCGGTGATGGTCCACGTTCAACTCGGGAGTCTCCTGATATGGCCACATGGTCTTAATTTCAGTCAAGGGACTGCGCTCATGTATACTGTGCCCTGCAGCTGCCGTGACCTGGATCGCATCGACGACAGAATGAAGAATGGAGACCGTCATAGAAGCAAAAGGAGGCAACTTCGCAGCCGCCGTGAGGAAAGGACTGACGGTGGCCTGGACATTGGAGTCTTTCCTGAAGCGTGCACACCCTATTCAGGACTAAAGAGAAGCCTTTGAAGTGGGACAATACCACTGAACTGCGGTGTGTGTGAAACCACAGATTGCTAGTACAGCCCTATCAGGATTCACCCGTCGTGATCCCATCTATTGCCGCAGGAGTGTTGTGACGGGATACAGCATAGCCTGGAGTCCTCATGCAAGTCACTTTGATTTTTAGGCTTCATGCATCATAGCTTATTCAAGCAACTGCTCTCTCTGTGACAGGGCGGGCATATGATGTTTTTGATGGCCTTATGTGAAATGGGGCCGTAAGTTGCTTATCAGTGCCTTAGACATTGAATGTACTGACATTCAACAGTCGAACTTGCGGGACTGTATCTTCTTAAACAAATGATTGTCATCAATTGAATGCATCAGTTGCATATGTTGCTTTTGCCTCAATTTCATAGTTCTGCTCCGATTCGCATTTCTGCGCAGGTGACTATTCCAGGACGTAGGCTTTCGGCAAAAGACGATGTGCTGGTGATACATATTTGTGTACCAGTTTAGCGGCACCACTGAAATCTCGGCGTTTTGTTTTATCTCTCTTACCGTGTGAAATGCGCTCTGTATGTGTTTTACTTCACCGGTTCATCATGTGAAGCATTTTTGATGGTTGAAAGCTGTAAACCGGTGCTTCACCCGATATTTTCATTTGTATCGCACCCGTTCATCAAATGCCTGTTGCATCAATTTTATTGGCATCTGCCTTTGTTTTTAATACAAGTGCGACGTCACCAGTGATGTGCGTCACACATTTTCGACGGATCGCACCTCGACATAAAGTGTACAACCCGTTGCATTCTTTGTATACGCAATGTGATGATGCATAAAATGCTTTTAGTCATGCTCCTGCTTCTTTGTTTTATGTTTCCAGCAGTTTAAAAAGCTTTTATACCGTTAGAGTAAACTACTCTCAGGCCTTTAGTCACTATGCTCCGTAACCGTTATTAACATTATTCTTAGTCCTAGAGATACCACCATTGATGAGCACAGACCACGTGCCCCTAAGTACGACCGGTTGATCCGCGAAGCTCTCCACGCGTTAGTTTTATTTTCGTCACACTGGTGGAATTGATGTCGAAATGATGGACAATCTACGCTGGAACATAGAGCTGTCGCCTGCTTTCGCTACCTACAAAACAGATGACTGCGACAGCAATACACAGTTATAATAACCTAATTGTTGGGTTTTACGTCCCAAAAGAATCATATGATTATGGGAGACGCCGTTGTGAAGTTCCTCGGATATTTTGACCGCATTTGGTTCTTTAATGTCCACCTCAATAGTAATACACAGCTAGCTTCGTCTTCCGTAGGACGATTCAGTTGCCTTCGTGTCACTTTTTTTTTTATTTCATGAAATCATCCGAGGCTTCCCATTCCTGAAATGGAACTCTTCCTTTGGGCACGTTTTGTTAAGGGTCATTCCACGCCAACTGTCCCAACCTTGGCGCTCGAACATCTGCGATTTGGATGAAAAAAATCAAGGACTATCTATCCAAAGCCAGAAGCCTTCTCCCAAAATATTTTTGACAAAAAAAAATTTCCGTGCCGCTAACCCTATGTGAAGTTTTTCGGAAAGCTCGAAACTATGGCTCGAAAAAATGCGTTTTCAAAAAATATCTTCTTCATATATTAGGCTAGGACAAATTTTTCCCTACATAACGATCGTAGGCTTCTCACTTAAAATAAGTTTCACGAACGTTTACGCTTTCGTGGGTTTCTCATGCGGCCTTAAATATTGACAATATGACCCATATTGGAGATTTTTTCATAGAAAGGCCACATTCAGTGAAATGTAATATTTTGATTTAACTGATTGCCAGGAAGTTTTACTGTAGCCCAAAAATAGTTTGAGACGTATATGGCGTGAAATGGTGTGTAGAGCTGGCGACAAAGTTGCAAGAAAGTTCATTTTCGCACATGTTTAGTCGTTATTTTAACATTGAGGTGCTCCTAGTAAAATTATGCTAAATAGCGCATTTACTAGCAACATTAGTTGTCTAGTGACTGAGAAAGTTTTATCAAATTACTGTTTGTTTTAAGCAAGAAAAACATCTTTGAAGTTGTGTTCCGCCGATGTCTATTTTTGCTCGTGTTTCGCAGAAACGCGTCCAGCGGTTAGTACAACCTACATGGACGCGAGGTTCGCCACGGAACAGCTAGACAACATAATCTCTGCCCGTGCTTATTTGAATGCTTTACTAGCGAGTATTGGCCTGAGTAAAAGAGAAATACGAACTCCGCTAGAGTGAATTTAACCACATGCAGCGGTCCATTTAAGGTCGGCATAGTGTGCTTACGCAACAGCGGGAAGTGACACCGATGCGTCCAACGCTCCGTTGCCTGCGCACAGATATAAAAGTGGGAAGAACACTACGATTAAGGAAAAATTAAGTAGCTGTAATATGAAACGCATGTTGTACTTTTGCATCAATTCACGGTTCCTGGTCAAACATCATCACTTATATACATAGGCGTGCGCACAGCGGAGCAGGAGGGCGGCCGCCCCCCCCCCCTAATCACCTAAGAGGACGGGCGGAAATTCTGCCCCATACATTGACCCCCTTGTCACCTAAGAGGGAGGGGTGGCGCAAAATCTGCCTCGTACATTGACTTAGTAGGGGGGGGTGCGCTGCAATGAACGTTCGCCCCCCCCCCTCCCTCCCTGATGGGGAACCCTGCGCACGCCTATGCTCATATATGATTGCGTTCGTCACAAGTGCAACTGATCTGCTTTGTTAAAGCAACTAATCCGTTCCTTTTGCCACTTTTAAACCTTTGCGCAGGCAACGGGTCGTTCCACGCATCGGTGTCACTTCCCGCTGTTGCGTAAGCTCGCTATGCCGACCTACAATGGACAGCTGCATGTGGTTAAATTCACTCTAGCGGAGTTCGTATTTCTCTTTTACTCGGGCCAATACTCGCTAGTAAAGCATTCAAATAACCACGGGCAGAGATTATTATGTTGTCTAGCTGTTCTGTGGCGAACCTCGCGCCCATGTAGGTTGTACTAACCGCTGGACGCGTTTCTGCGAAGAGAAAACACGAGCAAAAATAGACATCGGCGGAACACAACTTCAAAAATGTTTTAAATGCGAAGCATTTCTTAGCGAACTTCTGCGACTTTGAGCGTATCTAGCGATGGGAGACCTTGTTGTCCAGCCCCGCCCTGCCTACTCAGCTCGCACTGACGGCCATGGGCCAGGAGTTGCTGGAGACATATGGGTCACGTGAATAGGGAACCACCCCGTCTGGTACCTGCGCGTACCATCGAATATTCGGGCTCAATAAAGTTGATTCTCTCTCTCTGAGCGTATCTATCTATCTATCTATCTATCTATCTATCTATCTATCTATCTATCTATCTATCTATCTATCTATCTATCTATCTATCTATCTATCTATCTATCTATCTATCTAGCCGCCTACGACTTTGTGCTCTCCTGGTCGCTTGGTTCATCGAATGTGCACCAAAATTGGTATGGCGTAACATGACTGTATGATAAACATAAATCACAAGTCATAACATGACAATCATGACACGCATGTCATGTACAGCATGACTTACGTGCCACGCTCATGGAGCGCTGGCGGCAGTTTCGCTAGCTTGATCTACCCCGAAATTGGTATTGCGCGACGTGACTGTATGACGAACATAAAAACTCGAGTTAACATGAAAATCATGACACGCATATGATGTACAGCATGACTTGCGTGCCACGCTCATGGAGCGCTGGCGGCAGTTTCGCTAGCTTGATATACACCAAAATTAGTGTCTTGTGATGTCTGTGTAATGAACATAAATAACACGAGTTAACATGAAAATCATGACACGCATGTCATGTACAGCATGACTTACGTGCCACGCTCATGGAGCGCTGGCGGCAGTTTCGCTAGCTTGATATACACCAAAATTGGTATCTTGTGACGTGACTGTGTAATGAACATAAATAACACGAGTTAACATGAAAATCGTGACACGCATGTCATTTACAGCATGACTTACGTGCCACGCTCATGGAGCGCTGGCGGCAGTTTCGCTAGCTTGATCTACCCCGAAATTGGTATTGCGCGACGTGACTGTGTGACGAACATAAAAACTCGAGTTAACATGAAAATCATGACACGCATGTCATGTACAGCATGACTTCCGTGCCACGCTCATGGGGCGCTGGCGGCGGTTTCGCTAGATTTATATATACCAAAATTGGTATCTTGTGACGTGACTGTGTAACGAACATAAATAAGACGTGTTAACATGAAAATCATGACACGCATGTCATGTACAGCATGACTTATGCCATGACTCCATGCCACGCTCATGGAGCGCTGGCGGCAGTTTCGCTAGCTTGACATACACCAAAATTGGTATCTTGTGACGTGACTGTGTAATGAACATAAATAACACGAGTTAACATGAAAATCATGACACGCATGTCATGTACAGCATGACTTACGTGCCACGCTCATGGAGCGCTGGCGGCAGTTTCGCTAGCTTGATCTACCCCGAAATTGGTATTGCGCGACGTGACTGTGTGACCAACATAAAAACTCGAGTTAACATGAAAATCATGACACGCATGTCATGTACAGCATGACTTCCGTGCCACGCTCATGGGGCGCTGGCGGCGGTTTCGCCAGATTTATATACACCAAAATTGGTATCTTGTGACGTGACTGTGTAACGAACATAAATAAGGCGAGTTAACATGAAAATCATGACACGCATGTCATGTACAGCATGACTTACGTGCCACGCTCATGGGGCGCTGGCGGCAGTTTCGCTAGCTTGACCTACCCCTAAATTGGTACTGTGTGACGTGAGTGTGTAAAGAACACAAATAACACGAGTTAACATGAAAATCATGAGACGCATGTAATGTACAGCATGACTTACGTGCCACGCTCATTGGGCGATGGCGGCGGTTTCGCTAGATTTATATACACCAAAATTGGTATCTTGCGACGTGACTGTGTGACGAACATAAAAACACGAGTTAGCATGACAATCATGACTCGCATGTCATGCACAGCATGACTTACGTTCTACGCTCATGGGGCGCTGGCGGCCGTTTCGCTAGCTTGATATACACCAAAATTGGTATCTTGCGACGTGACCGTGTGAGGAATATAAATAACACGAGTTAACATGAAAGTCATGACACGTATGTCATTTACAGCATGACTTGCGTGCCACGCTCATGGGGCGCTGGTGGCCGTTTCTCTAGCTTGATCGACCCCGAAGTTGGTATTGCGCGACGTTACTGTGTGACGAACATAAATAATAGGAGTTAACATGAAAACCATGACACGCATTTTCCTCAATGACATACAAGACGATGTATGCAGCTCTTTGCTAGCTGCTTCGCATTACATCGATTCCCACAATGCGTGGGATCTGCCGGCTTTTTTTCTTCCTTAAAACAAAAAGTAATTTGATAAAACTTTCTCAGTCAGTAGACAACTAATGTTGCTAGTAAATGCGCTATTTAGCATAATTTTACTAGGAGCACCTCAATGTCAAATTTACGACTAAACATGTGCGAAAATGAACTTTCTTGCAACTTTGTCGCCAGCTCTACACACCATTTCACGCCATATACGTCTCAAATTATTTTTGGGCTACAGTAAAACTTTCTGGCAATCAGTTAAATCAAAATAATACATTTCACTTAATGTGGCCTTTCTATGAAAAAATCCCCAATATTGGTCATATTGTCAATATTTAAGGCCGCATGAAAAAAAAAAACGCCAGGCCTGCGCTGAAACTGCAGCACAGTCACAGCGAAAGCTGGAACAGCGGCGTTTCTAGAGCCCGTTAAGCTCTCTTGGGGCTACAATACAAGTACACTAGAAAGGTACCCACTACGCCATAAATCACAATTTTTGTGAAGTTGGGAAGCACCAACTAAGCCATTATTCGTCATTCTTTAAACGGCCCACCAGTTATGTTATTTGCATTGGGTGACGCCCGGTCGCTATTTCCCTCTCCCGCCATGCCGTATAACATACGTTGACATGGGAGAGAGACGGGGGGGGGCGAAGAACTTTACTAAGACCCAGAGGAGAGAGAGAGAGATAATAAAACGAGAGAAAGGCAGGGAGGTTAACCAGAATTGTAGCATCCGGTTTGCTACCCTACACTAAGGGGAGGGGGAAAGGGAAAGAAAGATGGAAAGGACAGCGGAGAGAAGAGCAGGCGCGCGATAAAAAAAAAGATATAAACAAAAGGAAGCTGTAGATCGGCAGTACTAAAGCCTATTCAATAGGCCACTGGCACGCAAAAAGTTCAGTAAGGCCTTAAACGATTTTCGCTGTGCAGACAGTTCAGGTCGGCATTCCAGCACTGACTGTTCCGACAGGGGTCTGTCGTCAAGGCGGGCCAACACAGCAGCTAGCGACAGTCTGTGCGAGCTGTAGCGAGGGCAGCGACAAAGAACGTGTTCTATCGTTTCTTCGCTGTCACACTGGCTGCAAGTAGCACTCTCTGCCATGCCGATTCGGAAGGCAAAAGATTTGGTGAAAGCAACACCAAGCCACAGTCGACAAAGCACCGTTGCCTCGAGTCGAGAGAGTCCGGACGGAGGCCGAAGTCGACGATACGGGTCCAGTCTATGCAGTCGTGTGTGCTGTAAACTTGGTGTGTTCCACAAGGATTTTATGTCTTCATTGGCAATTTCTCGAATTTTCATCGCAGCATCCGTTCTTGATAACGGGATGGATTCTTGTACGCCGTCTTCGTGTGCAGTTCGAGCAGCAGCGTCGGCATGTTCGTTGCCCAATATGCCGCAGTGACTTGGAAGCCACTGAAAGGTGATGTCATGCCCTTGAACGAAGAGGTGATGGAGCAGCTCTCTAATTTCCAACACGAGTTGCTCGTGAGGTCCACGGCGTAAGGCGTATATCAGGCACTGTAAAGCTGCCTTGGAGTCCGTGAACACGCTCCATTTCTTGGGTGGTTGGTCATAAATTACTCTAAGTGCGCTACGCAGAGCAGCAAGTTCCGCAGCTGTCGATGTAGTCTGGTGGGATAGCCTAATCTTCACGGTGGTTGTTCTTGCAGGAAAAATCACCGACCCTGCAGACCCATCCACGGTAGTTGAGGCGTCAGTATAGAGATGACTATGCTCGCTGTACGTCTCGTACAACAAAAGAAGAGAAAGCTGCTTGAGCGCTGGTGACGAAAGCTGTGCTTTTGACCTTATACCTGGAACCGTGAGGCGAACTTGTGGATGAGTCATACACCATGGGGGAGTTGGAACTCTTGCTGGAGCTGTATATCCTGTTGGTAGGCGTGTACGGTAGGACAGGACTGTCTGACAAAATGAGGCACGAGGTCGGTCTTCAGGCAGAGAGGCTAAATGATGGGTAGGGGCGCGAGCAAGATGCCTCACGTGTGCTCTGAGCGCTTCCATTATAATATGCGTCTTGGCCGGGTAGTCGTTTGCAATCGCAATGGTCTCAGCTGTTGACGAACATCGCGGTAGCCCCAGACAAACTCTAAGAGCCATAGCCTGAACGCTTTCGAGTGTGCGAATATTGGTTCTGCAGGTATTGGTCAGCACAGGCAGGCTGTATCGCAAATAGCCGAGAAAAAGCGTCTTGTACATTTGCATCATTGCATGTACTGAGGTCCCCCAGGTTTTCCCTCCAAGATACTTGAACAGATGGGCAATGTCCGTCAGGCGCCTCTTTAGGTAGGCCACGTGAGTACCCCAGCAGAGGTCCCTATCAATGATCACACCTAAAAATCTGTGCGTCCTGACATAAGGTATGACTTGGCCGTCGATAGATATAGCGTATGGTTTCATTGGCTTGCGGCTAAAAGCAATCAATGCACATTTCGCTGGCGAGATCTTGAGACCTTGTTCATTGAGGTACATCGATATCAACGTCGCAGCTTTCTGAAGCCTTGCGCGTACCTGAGGCCGGGTCACGCCAGATGCCCAGACGCAGATGTCGTCAGCATACATTGATAGCTCGACCACACTCGGTAGTCGTTCCACAAGACCAATGAGGATGAGGTTGAAGAAAGCTGGACTCAATACGCCACCTCAACGAAAATCCGACGTCGGCGACCCAGAGGAAATGGATCATGCGCCTATGGGCTTCCTTGGCAAACCCACTACGCTATAAATCATTGTAATTTTACTGGGACCCCGAGGAAGTGGATCATGGGCTTATGGGCTTCCTTGGCAACCAATACAAGTGCACGTGCTAGGAACCCCCTACGCTATAAGTAATTTTTGTATAAGTAATTTTTGAGAAGTAGGGCAGCACGCACTGTGCCATTTTTCGTCATTCTACGGAGAGCGTTGGTACCTGCTAAATGCATGTAAGGCATTATGCGCACTTTGTTGATGCTGTGCCTGATGACGATGAAGAATTATGGCAGAGCCCTTTGTAATGGGTTGGAAGCATTCAACAACCTACTCGTTGCGCAATTCGCATTGTGTGACGCCTGGTTACAGAATTCGCGTTGTGCGACGCTTAATGCTTATTTTACTCTTCTACCACGCTATATTGCATATGCTAATGTGGTTCTTTCCCGACATGCAGCCTGTATCGGATCTTTTTGCAATGCAGCTTCAAGCACCAGCATGGCTCAGAGGTTGAATACTGGGCTCCCACGCAGAGGGCCCAGGTTCGAACCTCGTTCCATCCTGGAATTTTTTTCTTATTTCGTTTTTTTTTCTTATTTCGAGCGATACTGGTTACGGACACCGGCGGCGGCGGCGGCGGGGCGGCGGACAACTAGGGCGCCGAAAACGGCCGGTGAAATGATCTCATAACAGCTTTCGCTGTAAAACCCACGAAAGCGTAAACATTCGTGAAACTTATTTTAAGTGAGAAGCCTACGATCGTTATGTAGGGAAAAATTTGTCCTATCCTAATATATGAAGAAGAGATTTTTTGAAAACGCATTTTCCGAGCCATAGTTTCGAGCTTTCCGAAAAACTTCACATAGGGTTTGCGGGACTGAATTTTTTTTTTTGCCAAAAATATTATGACGGAAGGCTTCTGGCTTTGGATAGATAGCCCTCAATTTTTTTCATTCAAATCGCAGGTGGTCGAGCGCCAAGGCTGGGACAGTTGGCGTGGAATGACCGTTAACACAAACATGGGTAGCATATTTTTCACTGCTCTTTACGGCAAAGTAAAATTCACGCTGTGGCCTATATGCGTTTTATTTCGTCGTAAAGAGCGGTGAGAAAATCCGATACCCACGTTTAAGGTCTCGCAGCCGGTCATTAATGCAGCGACCCGTCTACCTAATGTAGCGTCTACGGCAAGACATTGGTATCTTCAGTCTTGCAGGGCATGTTGCTTCTTGCAAGCGGAATGATTAAGCCGAGGGGCGTTCATTTTTTTGCGCCAAGTCCTGTCTGTCTATCTTGCCCCGTCTGCCCGCGTTGTTTCCTGTGATGAAGCCGTGCGCTCGTAGAATAAGAAATGAACTGAAGTAATACTGAAAGACGAGCTAGTTGGTATGAGTGCGTAACTTCTTTTTAGCGCACACTGACACACGGACACAGAAAAGAAGGGGACACCACCAGCGCTACTATCAACTGAAGGTTTTATTCAGAAAAGGAACATATAAATATCAAAGTAGTCACCCTCTGCCCATGCGCACCGTCGTAGTTTCAAATCCATGTCATCGTACCGTATCTCATGTGTTCATTATCCGCTTTAGCGGTGACACTTCTTTTTCGAAAATTGTCACTGACAGGTGGCTGATACAGGTTGATTCCCTAAGGTTGATGTGAAATGCCTCCGCAATCTCTCGTGCGGTGCGATCATGGTGCTTAAACAAAATGATTGTATTTGAAAAGCGCGCCTCGCAACCACACTTTGCACAGTGTAAGGCCAAATGCGTTAGCGGCCTGCCCTTCAAAGATGACTGGTGCTCCCTTAGGCGAATATTAATGCAGCGACCAGTCTTCCGTGTGTCAGTGTGCGCTAAAAATAAGTCACGATGAAGCCATGCGAACGAGCTCAGTTCATACCCTCTTAAAGTTGCAAAATATCGCTGGTCACGAAACGTGCGTCGCGTATCATAATCTTCAGACTGCTATCGCCCACACTATGTAGATTTCATGAGCGACGGAACCGATGTCTTCGTAGAGTGCTCAACTTTTCAAAAGCGATGGTCAGTCTACAAGGCTGCGAGTGCACGCTTCACAATATCTGCGCAAGGACACAAGCATAAAGAAGAGCGTGTTGCTCTTCTTCGTCCCTCTGTTTTTGCCAAATATTGTGAAGTTTAATTTATTCCACCTAGGCCGACTCGCAGTATTGCTTGATGTTTGAACACCAGTGAGCCCAGGACAATCGGCTGGGGTCAAATGCTGTCACAACACGGTACTAAGGGTCATATTTTCATCAAATGCCATCAGAAATAGATTGATATCCCCTGCGCTTAACGTGGGCGCCGAAAAAAAAAAGTGCCGATAGCTACGCCGATCGATTATCGCATTCCAATTGCTGATCACTGTTTATTCTAAGTCTTACACGAGGATCTGCGATGACGCAGCGACGCACGATGACCCCATCATAAAAAGCCCAGGTACCAAGGGATACATACACTTTTTAGAGCCGACAACTGACTGTTCCTGCCCCTATCGTTTGATAGTGTGTCACTTGCTTCGTAGCACGCAAGTTCTCCATATAAGTGTTCAATCTCTCAATCACGCCTTGGTTGCCGTTTTATTAGCCATAGAAACAGCGGCACAACTTGTGGATATGTTCATGTAGCGGAAAGTCCTGCAAACTCCCTACTAAGTGCGAGTATCAAATAAAATGCCAACCAGGACCTTCTATCTAGGCGCAGCTAATCGTTTTTGGCTTCGTATGCAAAACACCTGACGCGTAATGTATGTCGAACCATTCCATCGAATAAAGCTCATTTTTATAGATCTGTCGATGACGCTCTCTAATTTTCTGCACGAAAAAACGGAATGAATGGCACCCGTTGCTTTATAACAAGAATTTCGAACGTTTACGTGCCGGCGCATATTTTCAAAATGTCCGGCTACTTTTTCTGCGAAATTGTGCGCAGGCACAGCTCGTTTTGCTCTAATACAATGGTACCACGGCATTTGGTACAGCAGACGTTTCCGGCACTGGAGTTCCACATTCCACAGCCAGGACAACAGTGCCGGTATATTCAAGTGGTCTCATCTAGTTTGAAAAACGTTCAGTCAAAGAGATATTAAAGCGTGAGCTTTTGTAAATATTCATGTTTCAGTCATACACGTCACCACTATACACACCATGGAACTCTGTGAATGTTTAAGTATGCGTGTGCATTTCGAATTACACAACGCGCTTCGTTATATGGCAAAGGGAAAAATGTCCTGCACATCGCTAAGATGAGGTGCCGAGTCATTTCTATAACCATATCTTGCCTCGCATCACATCATCCCTATTGTTCTTGTGCCCATGCGCATCCGTATTTAAATCGCATAATTATCTTTTCGAATATCGTTTTAAATGTTTGCAATGGTTGCGTCAAGTACTGCTATTAGGCATTGTGCATGAGCACGCCGTTGAAGACTACCCAGCAATGAAGAGATATAGAAGCAGGTGGCATGCAGCGCGAGATGTTTTCCGCCATTCTGTGCCGCAGTTCCTCGAAAATATTGCAGTTAACTTGATTCTGTCTCGACCGAATATTCGTCATCTCCGTGACCATTTCGTATAGCTGCGAGCTGGAACAACCGAGTATGCAGATCATGGGGTTGTAAACCTTCTTTCAATCACACAGTACTTATGAGGAAGCACGAAGACACACGAGCTCGTGAACACGCGGAAACGTTCTTTATCAAGTAGAAGAGTGATTATTGCATACCTGAACCGTCTGTTTGTTTGCTAGATCGAGAGGTACGCACGCTTAACCATTTCTCTGACATCACCCAAAATTTCTGCGCACACATGGTGTTGGTTTTCGTTGCGTTCATTTTATTGTTTCAATTAACTTCAGTTAGACAGCGCCCGTCCTGTGTCCTTCTGGTCTTGTGTTCCATCCTGTTCGCGCTAATTTTTAAGAACATGTAATATTTAAAAGGAGCTGTGCCCCAGAATGAACAACAGCATCTCGTGCGGCATGCCACTTTCTTCTTTCTCTGTTCGTACCTGAGTAGTCTTGAACGGCATGGTCATGCACAATGCCTCGTGACATTATTTTAAATATAGTGTAAAAATAAACACTATTTCAATCGAAATCCTTGCTCGGCCTTCTGTCCGCTCATCCAAACAACAAGCCGCACATGTTCTCGTCCATCAGGCAGCCAGCCACCTGCGCGCCTCATTGTATTTTCGGACTGCTAAAGGCGTTGCAAAAAGCCGCACCCATTTTTCGTGTTTCAGATGGAAATTTTCGCACAGGTGTTGGAACTTCATTGTTTATCTCAGCGGCGAATAAATTCTCCGCAGCTTAATCTTTACGCAAACTCCGAGCTGGCCAACCACGCCGAACAATTGTCTCCGCTGTAAAATCCATATACGTGGTTGTTTGCGAGGCAAATCTTCCCCACAATTGCTCGAAAAAACACAGAAAACAAAGAAAAAACACAAAAAACACAGAAAAACACAGAAATGGTTTGCTATTTCATTTTGTTGTACCTCTGTAATATTCACCTCGCTTTTATTTTCAAGGTAATGAGTCATAATTTCTTATTTCGGCACAACACTTGCAAATACTCTAAACGCCGTTATACCAAGGAATGTCTTATTAGATAGCCGGTTCATGAGTATGAAGTGAACAGCACCGTAAGATTGTGGTAGTTTTCGGAGTGCGTCATCCACGGCTTTAAAGCGTCCCATCAATAGAGGGAATGGCATTTCAATTTCAATTTCAATTCTTAATTTGCAGA